>NW_007260279.1:0-55313 GCF_000164805.1 Carlito syrichta | reverse complement strand
CACAGAGCTGTGGCAGCACTGCCTGAAGCTATGACACGAGGTTCTGATCCTGATGGTTTCCCATGGGAGTCGGTGATATGTGCAGCTGTTTTTGCTGTGCTCGTTTTTTTGTGGAGAGGTTTTAGTGTGGTGAGACATCAGCTCTACGTGGCCAGAGAGAAAGACCTTGCTGCAAAGCTTTCTGAACTGTTTGAAGAAAAATGTAAAATCCTTGAAAAACTGAGCCTTGTACAAGAGGAGTATGAAGGCTTAGAGTCACCTTTCAAGGATGCCAGTTTTGAAAAGCAGTCAACAGAAGCACAAAGGGTGGAGGCAACCTGTGAAAGGCTGGACAGGTCCAAATCTGCACTTGAGGATGAAATATTCTGTTGAGAAAAAGAGGTAGAAGAAGAGAAATCTGAGCATTCTGAACAAGATGAACCGGTGGTGGATGTTTCAAAAAGGGTGCAGTCCCTAGAAGATGAATTAAAGACTGTCAAATTACAAGTAGCTGAAGCCAAAACAACCTTGAAGATATTTCATATGAATGAAGAACAGCTTAAGAGAATACTAAAAGATGCTGTGAATGAAAATTCTCAACTTCAGGAAAGGCAGAAACAGTTTTTATGAGAAGCTGAAGTATGGAAAGAACAAGTGAATGAACTTAATAAACAGAAAATAACATCTGAAGACTCCAAAGTACACACAGAACAAGTTCTCAAGGAAAAAGAAAATCACATCAAGTCCCAGACTGAACACTTGCTAAAGATGAAAGATTGGGCCGCTGTGCTTGAAGAAGACATAACGGATGATGTTAACCTGGAATAAGAAACATTGAAAAGTGAATCAGAACATGGTGCTCACTTTGATAAACAGCCAAAAGGAGCTTTGGAGAAACTGATTCATGCTGTGAAGTTAAATTCTTCTTTAAAAACTCTAGAAGAAGAAAGAAACCAAATTTACACTCAGTTGTCTGAAGTAGATAAAACAAAGGAAGATTTTGCAGAGCCTATTAAAAATCTCCAGACTGAACAAGCATCATTACAGTCAGAAAACACACAGTTTGAAAGTGAGAATCAGAAGCTTCAACAGAAACTTAAAGTAATGACTGAAGTGTATCAAGAAAGTGAAATGAAGCTACACAGGAAATTAACAATAGAGAAAAATTACCTGTTCGAGAAAGAGGAGAAACTTTCCAAAGTAGATGAAAAGGTCAACTATGCTGCTGAAGAGCTGGAGACCTATAGGAAGCAAGTCAAAGATCTTGAAGAAGAATTGGAGAGAACCATTCATTCTTATCAAGGGCAGATTATGTCCCATGGGAAAAAAGCACATGATCATTGGTTGGCAGCTCAAACTGCTGAAAAAAATCTCAATGATTTAAGGAAAGAAAATCCTCACACCAGACAAAAATTAACTAAAGCAGAGTTTAAATTTGAACTTTTAGAAAAGGATCCTTATGCACTTGATGCTCCAAATACAGCATTTGGCAGAGAGCATTCCCCATATGGTCCCTCACCATCGGGCCGGCCTTCATCTGAAATGAGAGCTTTTCTCTCTCCTCCAGTTTTATTGGAGCATCCACTCAGACTTTCTCCTTTGCTTCCAGGGGGAGGAGGAAGAGGCTCAAGAGGCCCAGGGAATTCGCTGGACCATCAGGCTACCAGTGAAAGAGGAGAGTCAAGCCGTGATAGGTTAACTGAATCTCATAGGGCACCTTCTGACACTGGGTCCCGGTCACCTCCATCAGGCCAGCCATATCCTGATGCAAATCTTCTTCCACAAAGAGAAGACAGATTTTATTCTAATTCTGGCAGACTAACTTGTCCAGCAGAGCTCAGAAGTTTTAATATGCCCTCTTTGGATGAAATGGATGGGCCAGTGTCTTCAGATATGGAATCCAGTAGAAGTGATACCAAAGATGATCTTAATTCAAATGTGCCGGATTCATCTCTCCCTGCTGAAAATGAAGCAACTGGCCCTGGCTTTGTTCCTCCACCTCCTCCTCCAATCAGAGGTCCATTGTTTCCACTGGATCCGAGGGACCCGTTCTTGAGAAGAGGACCTCCTTTTCCTCCACCTCCAACAGTAAATGTGTATGGAGCTTCTGGAGACTATTTTCCACCAAGGGACTTCCCAGGTCCACCATATCCTCCATTCGCAATGAGAAATGTGTATTCACCGAGGCATTTTCCTCCTTATCTTCCCCCAAGAACTGAATTTTTCCCCCACCCCCGCATTCCAAAAGTAGACGTGAGTTCCCTTCAGGGTTGATTCTGCCTTCAAATGAGCCTGCTACTGAACATCCAGAACCACAACAAGAAGCCTGATGATATTTTTGCTCTCTTCAAAAGTACTTTTAACACATCTCTCATTTTCAGTTTAATTAACTGAAAATGATTATACTATTGCTCAAATTGAAGCTTAATGGAATTATATAATTCTCAGGATTGTATTTTGTAAATGAAGATGATTTAAATATGAAAAAAAACCCCAAGCTACTTTTGTTCTTCAAAACTTTCCAACCCCAAGACTCTCCACTCTGTTGCTGAACATCACCTAAACATCCTAGACACAAAAACTCTCTCCCCAATTCCCCTCTTCCCCTTGAAGTTCCCATGGCCTCCTATTGTTCTGAGTAGTAGTAGCTTTTGGACAGACTTTTCCTGCAAGGGTCTTCCCCACATGCAAACCTGTTGAAGCATGTATGGGCTAATGCCATATTATTTTCCCTGATCAGCCCCTGAGATCTCTTGAACATCCTTGCAATAATAAAATGCTTTTGTTTTATGCATCCATATTTTGGAGTAATGTGTTATACATCCACAGTAAGAAACTTAGGCAATTTAAACTATTTATCTAAGGCATTAAGCCAGTTATAAAACTTCTGTCCTGTGATATTTGCCAATGTTGTAGGCTTATTTTACTATAATGCATAAATACCATAAATAATCTACATGGTGCAAAGCTGCAGATGGTAAAGTTCCTGAAACAGTGTTACCTTTCATGGTCCACCAGCTCCTTTGAAGAACACTATGAGTTAATAAAATATTTTGATAAGAACAAGGAGTAATTTTCCAAAGAGGAAATTTAATTCTTATTAATATGCAATAAATAATCACAGCCACAAGTAATCTTGTCCATCAAAGAAAAAAAAGTAATTTTAATACTAATCAACTGTTCCTAAAGTGTTAATATCAATATTCCATTCTTATTTGTTTTCATTTGCTTTTCCATGCATTAGAATTTACATAACATAACAGATATGTTGTGGAGGCAAGAGTGTATGAAAAATATAGAGGCAAAGCCAAAATTAGAAAGATTAAAAACTTATATCTGTTAACTCTTATAAATAAACAATAACTTCTTTTTAAAAATTAACTTTTTTTGAGAGTTTGAAAAAAGATTGGCAATGTTTGTTTGCAGTGTAAAACTCTGGTCAGCTTACAAACAAGTGTTCTGTGTTAGCATAATCCAAGAACTGATGTGGAAGTGTTATCACTAATGAATTTTTCTCATGCAAATAGAGTAAAAGAAGATTAAATATATAGCAAATTGTTTATTATATAATCTATTTTGGATAAATTAAGTGTGGAGTTAGAGAAAATTCTCAAACTGATCTCTGAAGGCTTATATGAGGACCAAGTATATCTTCCCAGTCACCAGATTAAAAGTGCCCCACGAATTCATAATTGACAGTTAGATATGCTTATGACATCTGTCTTTACTCAACCTTGTGAAAAAAAATTTAAAAGAGCAAAGAAATGAAACCAAAAAAACCTTGATTTTATTTCTCATTTTGCTGCTTTCTTGTGTGAATTCAGGCAAATAATCTAACCAAACTGAGTCTTTATATACACACATAAAATTGTATGACTCTCAGTCATTTTGAGGATGACATGTTATAATGCATGGAAGGCTGGTTTATATTAAGCAATTTGTTATTAAAATAAGTTATTATTTCCATGGATTTTTATACAATCGGGACAATACTACATGAACTTGTGGTAGAATAAGTTCTCTGTTCAGTTTACTTACTGAGAAAATTCTTCACATGACCTAAGACTTTCGAGAAAAGTAAAGAGGTCACCACTTGAAATCTATGCAGTCATTTATATGATGTAATATTCCAAGATGCACTGATTGGCAAATAAATGGTAAACAAAGCAGACTGCAATGTCAATTTAGAAGCTTCAGAAGCAAAGAAATAACATCAATATGACATGAAACTCCATGCCCAACCAAAAATATTCAATATCCATTCAACTTTTAAATAATATCAGTTATGGTTCATACTTGTGGTAAAAATCTCTTACACATATTTTATCTCAATTAATCTTCTTTAAAACCATATGGAATAATTATAATTATTTTCTTCATTTTACCAGTAAAGATATAGAAATATAATAAAAATGGCAGAGTCAAGTCTCAGAACCCTCTCCAGCTTCTCCCTTGATAAAAATTTGATTTCTGCAGAAATTCTGAAAAAAAATACAGTCAGCTAACTTTCATCGGAGAATGGGAAATTAAGCTGCATTAAGGAGATGCTTCTTGATAGGCTTAATATGCTAACATTTGTAGAGATATTTGAATTTTATAAGGGAAAAAATTGCTTAGCTAAAGTTATTAAACATTTACTGTGGGATGTCCCTAGTAATAGTCTAGTCATGCACTTACATGTCTCAGCTTACAGGTAAGGTATTGTGGCTCAGAAGACCCAGGAAATCTGCATGATTGAAGAGCTCAGTCAACTCTAGGCCAAAAGTAAGTCACACTGAAACTGAACATACACAGGTACAAGATACCGACAAATAAAAAAAACAAATACTATAAAAAGGCAGTTAAACCAGAAAGAAGAGGCAGAGTCACAAACAAAAAGGCAAGAATTAGTTATGGTGTGACAAGTAAAAGAAGGAATCAAGAGGAATAAAACTAAGGTCCCAAAATGCCAAAAGAAAAAAGTTAAAATTAGATTATAGTAAAAGCAATATATGAGTCTACTCTGTAAATCATAAGGCATCATAAAATATTAAGTATTATTTGGTATTATTGGTCAATTAAATTTCACAATATGATCCCAAACTAAGCTCAGCAATTTACAAAGTGTATTTTTCCTTCCTATTTACAAAAATCTCCTCCCATCCAATTTTTTCATTCCCTATTCGCTAATCAACCCATTCCTCTCTAGCTTGCAACCCCATTATTCTACTGTATAATTCTATATCGAGTCACCTGTGATTTCTAGGTGATTTAAAACAATGGACGTCTCATAGCCCTGCTCTCGCTTGACTCTCAACAATACTCAACCTCTTTTTCTTTCTCTAAGTTTTTTAAATACTTCTCTCCTTTACTTCCATGGTATTACAGTCTCATGGAAAGCCCCCTAGTTTTGTGGCTACTTCTTCTACTTCTCCTTTGTCAACTCAGCTACCTCTACACCATCCTTAAATGCTAAATGCCCTCAAGGTGCAGTTTTCAGCCCTTTTTTTCTATTCACTCTGTGCTCTCCTTGTACAGTTCATTCATCTTATGGTCGTGTTACCTGCCATATTTCTGTGACTTCTGCCTATGTATCCTAGCCAAGACCTCTCAGCTCCAGGCTGATATGAAAGCTCACACAGTCTTCACATGCATGTTCCAAAGACACCCAAACAGTCATTTCAATGACAAACTTCTGAGCTCCTCCGCAGTGCTGCCTTCCTTTTGCTGCTCCCTCTCTCAAGACACTCATCTACTCTGTTTTTAAATCCAGAAGCCAAAATCCTGCAGTGGTATTAGATTCTCATGGGAGGTGAGACCTTATTGTGAACCGCACATGCCAGGGATCTATTGTGAACCGCACATGCCAGGAATCTAATGCCTGGATCCCACACCCCATCTGTGGATCTTCCACAAATCTGGTCCCTGATGCCAAAAAGATGAGGGACCGCTGCTCTACCATATAAATTTAAATCTATCGTTTCTGCATTTCTGTCTTGACCTAGTTCCAGTTACTACAGTCTTTCATATAGACGTGATGTCATCACCTTCAGACTGGGACTTCCTGAAAAGTATTTTTCAATTTGCAGCAAACACAATTTTTAAAAGAAATCTGACCAGGTATTCTCTCTGCTTAAATCTCTTGAGTAAAACTTCACCACCTTTAACTTGGCAAATAGGACCCTGTGGCATTTCTGACCTCTCAGTCTCCCATCTCCTATTCTGTGCTCCAGCCACACTGAACTGTTTCTGGTGCACAAATACACCCTACATGCTGCTGTGACTGCCTTGTACTGCTGGTCCACAATTCCTCACTCCCTGCCAGTGCTTAAATTAAATCCAATTTATCTTTGGATCTCAGACCCAAAGTTGCTTCCTCAGAAAGTTTTTCCTGAGCTGCCTTCTCTACAGACATCCCCACTCACCAAAATTATCAGGTTATTTGTATACTCTCATTACACCAAGCACCTTTCACATATAGCCCATGTCATTATATGCAAAATATACAACTATTTGCATGATTGTCATCCCTATGAGAAAGGAATGGTACTCATCTTTTTAAGAAATTAATTGATTTTTGTTGTACATGTTTAATATGTTTTGATATATTTATACATAGTGATACGGTTTTTAAGTCAAGCAATTAACATATCCAACATCCCATAGTTACACTTTATGTATGTACGTGTGTGTGCATGGCAAAAGCACCCACAACCTACTCATTTAGCAAAAATCCCAAGTCCAGTACAATATTACTAACTAGAGTCCTAGTGTTGTCCATTAGAACTCCAGACTCATTCAGTATACCTATGTGCAACTTTGTATCCCTTGACCACATCTCCCCATTTCCCATCCCTTAGTCCCTGGTAACTATAAGCCCAGTACCAAATACAAGACCTGTCACAGAGTACAGGGTCAGCATCATTTGCTGAGTGACTAAGTAAATGAACTGAACTGGCCAGATGGATACACCTCTCCAAGGCTCTACAAGGCCTTCCTCAGTGAAACATTTCGAACTCTGTGCTTCTCTGTTTATGTTGGTATCATATTCACCACATCGATGGTTGTACGCATGTCTTTTTTCCAGCACCGGTTGTGAGTTCTTCAGAAGTCTTGAGGGCAGACCCATGCCTTGTTCACTATTGTGTCCCAGGGCCTCTCATGTTGCTGGGCCCTGTGGCAGGTGGTCAGAAGTGGAAGGAACTGCAATAGTCAAAAAGGTGAACACTACTGACTTTACGATTTCCATTGGCCTTGCTTCAACAACAAACCTAGTTGCACACAGAAGGTGAAGCCAGGTATTGCTGCAGAAAGTAGCTTATTCTGCTGTCTATATTACAGGTAATGTCCTGAATCTGCTATCAGTCGCTGCTAGCCTGCTGAGTTCCAGAATAATTCAAAGCCGGCTGCTGCTGCTGCTTCTTAATTTATAAATATAATCCAGATATTAAAACTCCATTGCCCTTTCAGAACAAACATATGCTTCATAATAGTTTCATATTTTTTTTAAAAGGCTAGATTTAAATCCAAAACAGGTAGTTCATTTTTTTAAAAGTATTATTGTACACAGCAAGTGTTCAAATTTTAAAGATCATTATTGAGAAATGATGATAGAGACAGAAAATAAGAATGGATTTTATTTTTTAAGTTGGTTATATTTATAACTAATAGAGTTTTGCATTTTTACTAAGACAAACTAGATATAATTAACCTTTAAAAGTCACACTAAATTTTTTGTGTGTCTTTTCATGACGTGTGTCTTTTCACGAGTTGTTGTCAAGTTCCAACCTCTTTTAAAAGTCACACTAAATTTTTTTTAAATGTCTTTTCATGACTTGTGTGCCTCTCCAGGAGTTGTTGTCAAGTTCAAGCCTCTTTTAATAGGTAATCAGTTCTTATCCAGGGGTTCAATTTCTAGTTATTGCACTCTGCTAACTACAATTGATTAAATTAACATTTTTACATTTTAAAAATTAACATTTTAAATTTTACTGGCAATCTCTCACAAAGTTTAGCAAAGAATAAAATATATATGATGAGCTTGTTCCTGGCTTTCTAAACCTGAAGCATTAACATTATCCAAGTAAAATGTGTTGTATTCACTATGCAGGGAAACTTGGATGCATAACATAAATAATGGGCCTGCAGTGAAAATAAAAAGGAATGGAAAACTTTGAAGTTTTCAGATAATAATCTCCTCGATAAAGAAAGAATGACTATCTTAACCTGAATTTAGCAACCAAGCATATCTTCAAAGCAAGAACACACTAGAAAGAATGGAATGCAATGCGTAGGATTTAATGAGTAATATTTTAACATGAACATTACACTGCTATCTCATTTGTAGGTGTCAATTGATGTGCTTATTAGGTTTAACTAAGTTTATTGGAAAGAATATTTCCAAATAGATTTTTCTCCATTGGTTTGGGTTAACAGATTTTGTACACCTAACTCCAGATTAAGATATTAACAGATAGATATCAATTATTCCCTGTAATTTTACAGTTGTTAAAAAATAAATATAGAAAATTATATTTTATACTTTTTAAATCGTGTTTGTTTGTTTATTTATTTATTTATTTATTTATTTATTTATAGTCACAGTCTCTAAATTCAGTCCACTTGCCCAAGCTGGAGTGCAGTGGCATGGTCCCAGGTCATTGCAGCATTGAACTTTTGGACTCTTAGGATTCTTCCACCTTAGCCTCCCATGTAGCTGTGACTATAGGTGCATGCCACCATCCCTGACTAATTTTTTTTTTTTTCTATATAGATGTGATCTTTCTGTGTTGTCTAGGCTGGTCTCAAAATGCTGGGCTCAAGGCACCTTCCTGTCTCAAATTCCCACAGTGTCAGTGTGACAGGCATGAGCCACTGCATCCAGCCTAAATCAACTTTATGAGAAACGGTGTGTATACAATAAAATGTCTCCATTTTAAAAATGTATAGCGCAATGAATTTTAACAAAGGTATACAGCCATGAAACAACTTCCTCAATCAAGATAAAGAATATGTGAATGTACAATATATTTATTCATTCAACTGTTGATGAACATTTGGATTGTTTTCTTTTAAAGTCTATATTGATTAAAGTTTTGAAGAACATTCATGTAGATGCTCTTCTGTAGAATTTTTTAAAACTTTTTATTTATAAATATTTTAGAGAAGAATTGCTGCTGAATCATAAGGTAGGTATATATTAAACTTTATAAGCAACTTCCAATCTTAAAAATATACATTTTAGTTGACAATATTCAAAGGTGTCAAGAGAGAAGAAATATATATTCAATAATTATTCATTCATTTAATAAACATTAAGTAGTCACTTGTCATGTGACAGTACAATTTTGAACAGTTCGTGTAGAATCTAACACAGTCTCTGACTTGAAGACATTCAGAGAATATAGAAAACATATTCCTTTCACATGTATGAAAAGATATCACTTTGTAGGTAATGCCGTTCAGCAAGCAATACTGTATAATTGGATATGCTAAGTTGTAGGTCTGATTCTGCTATCAACTAGTTAACTTTGAGAAGAATCTTAATCTGTCTGAGATTTATTATTTCTAAAAAGATAGAGTTGAAATAATCATTGTTTTTTAAACACTAAAATGTCTGTAATTTATTAATAAAGTAATGCTCAGTTGCTTCCCTTTAATACCAATAAATCAAGGTGCAGGGAACTGGTAGAAGGAGATTTTTTTTTTTTTGAGTTGGAGTCTCACTGTGTTACCCAGACTGGAGTGCAGTGGCCACTCCCGGCCACCTCAGCCTCGACCTCCCAAGTAGCTGGAACTACAGGCACTCGCGACCATGCCCGGCAAATTTTTGATTTATTGTAGAGATTTTTGATTTATTGCCCAGTTGCCCAGGTGGGTCTCGAACCCATGGACTTAGGCAATCCACTCACCTCAGCCTCCCAAAGTGCTGGAATTACAGGCTGAGCCAACGAGCCCAGCCAAGATTTATTTTTGAATTTGAATCCAGGGCGCAGAACCAGGCTTTTGGGCCTTTTAAAATAGTGCTGCTCACCCTTCAAGTTTTACAGTCTGCTTTTATAAGTTCAGGGAAGTTGGTACCTATACATTGACTAATGACTAGCAGAGCATTGTACAGAACTTAAATAACAGTCACATTTTGTCAATAATGACATTTATGGTTCATATTTTCTGGTGTCAGTTACCAGAGGTATCTCACAGCTTTTATCAGTAACACCAGGCAGGTGCTAATCAAGCTTGCCATAGGGTGAAGGGAGTTAACAAGGCCTAAGATATCATACATTACTACCTATTGTTATATGCAAAAGTTATACAAATCACAAGACTTACAATTACATTGATACAAAAGTTATACAAATCACAATACTTATTACCTTGATATTATGTTATTCAAACTTGTTACTTTTAAGAAAAGGGAGTAAATGGGAAATTTACATTTCTCAGTTAATTGAGCACAGTCTGCAAACCCGGGAAACTTGGCAAGACCTCATTTCTACAATATATCAAAAATTAGCCAGGTGTGGTAGCATGCCTATAGTTCCAGCTACTTGGAAGGCTGAGGTGGAAGGATCCCTGGAGCCCAGCAGGTCGAGGCTGCGGTGGCCGGGTATGTGGCACTGCCTTCCAGCCTGGGTGACAGTGAGACTCCACTCAAAAAAAACCAAGAATTATTTGCATTCCTGCCATCAGCTTAGACGCGTTCTTTTTTCTCCGCATTCTTGCCAGCATCTGTTTCTCTGTTTTATTAATGATGGCCATTCTTACTGGGGTTAGGTAGTATCTCAATGTGGTACACTGCTGGTGGGAACGCAAACTAGTGCAACCTCTTTGGAAGACTGTGTGTCAATTTCTAAAAAGATCTAGAAACTGACCTTCCATATGACCCAGCAATTCCCCTATTGGGAATACCCAGAGGAACTCAAATCATTCTACAGAAAAGATACTCACACACATATGTTTGCTGCAGCTCTATTCACAATAGCAAAAACATGGAACCAACCATGCTGCCTATCGAAGCTGGACTGGATTAAAAAAAACGTGGTACATATACACAATGGAATATTATGCAGCCATAAAGGACAAACAAATGGACTTCACAGCAACTTGTATGGATTTAGAGTAGATCATACTCAGTATTCTATCACAAAAGCAAAGAACAGAGTGCCATATGTTCTCACTCATAAGTGGACCTTGAACAAATTTCATAATACCGTATAAAAGGAATTGGCATTAGTTTGAAACTGCCAGGAGAGGAGGAGTGGCATTGGTAGTTGAGGGAAACTGCTGAGGGAGGGGCACACCTCATCAACAAGGGTACCTGCATAACCAACA
The DNA here is from genome assembly GCF_000164805.1 of Carlito syrichta. Lineage (NCBI taxonomy): Eukaryota > Metazoa > Chordata > Mammalia > Primates > Tarsiidae > Carlito > Carlito syrichta. The sequence continues at coordinate 44,024 of NW_007260279.1, read as the reverse complement.
TTTGCATAACTAACCCTGAATTGTACCCCACATCTTTAACATAAAAAAATAAAAATAATAAAGAATCCTTTGAAGTTACTTACTAGGAGCGCACAGGCAACAAGGGGAAGTACACTTTAACTCTCAGGAATGTGGGTGCATGCAGGAGTGCTTGAACCCTTGCTATGCCCTTCTTTAGGGGTTATGGCAATAGCGGGTCTCTGTATCAGTAGAAGGAAACAACAGTAACTCCAAATTTGGCAACTCTTAATAAAGTTGATATTATAAAGTTTCAAACATTGAAGTAGTTGATTGCTTTGTTAGAAGTTAATGAACAGGGTAATTTCTAATAAATATAAGTAACATGGATCACTTCTTAAAGCATAATAGAACATCCCAGCAATAGAACTGACCCAGCATTAGAACATAAATTGTATGAGACCCATTAGTGGAGAGGAGATACCAATTGCTGCCATTTTCTCTGTCCCTTGGCTGAACAGAGACCTGTGTTGGCACACCAGGCTCTGTTTAGCTTCCATTCTGAGACACAGGTGATCTCTGCACCCCTCTGGGATCGACCATAACTGACTCAGAGAGAAAACTTCAGGAAAAGACAGAGATAGATGGATGCCCACCTCCACCTCCACACTGGACAGGGCACAGACACATCTGATCTGAGTGGAAGACTTGACAACAGCAGCAGCAGACTAGTTGGGTGAGTCTGGATTGATTCACACTCCTCTCACAGCAGTCAGAGGGATGTCTGACCTATGCTAAGAGCAAACCCATCAGCCTGTGCAGTGAGTGAAGGGAAGAGGCTGGATCAGAGCCTGCTCCCTACCACAGCTGTGGCCAAAAATGACAGCAGTGCTTGGAAAAGAAACCTGAAGTTCCAGAAATGGCCACAGAGGGAGCTCTTTTTGTCTTTCTGTTTTTGTTTGTTGTGGTTCTTGTTATGATTTTGATTTGGGGGGGGTATTTTTTAGTCTTTCTGTTTGCAGATAAGTGCACCATCAGTTTTTCTTTGTATGTTTGTGTGTTTCTTTGTTTATGGGTTGTTGGTGTACCTGTTTGCCTTCTCCTCTCTCTTCCTCTTCCTTTCATCTTTCTTCTTACTTTTTCCACTCTTTTCCTTTTTCTTATCTCATTTTGCTTTCAGGCATACATACACCTCCACCACATGGATAGATTTTAAGGTGGTGGGAACTGGATTCCAGAGGGCCAACACACCTGTCTGTGGACACTGTGATCTGCAGATAGCTTCTGAAGCACAGCTCTCCCATCACACCTTAATCCTCAAAACTGCATAAAGCACAGCACTCCATCCCCAGTCCAGCTTCAAAATTGAAAAAAATCCAGAGGATCTACATAAGGAAGAATAGGGGATTGAGCAAACAGATGTGAGCTATCCCCATATCAGTGAGCAATGGAATTAAAGAAGGAGAGGAAAACCATCACAAAAGAAGAAGAATCATAGGAAAACACAGGTTCCATACAGACTCCTAGGAAGACAGAACCTGAGAATACAGACTTCTGAACTCAAACAATGAAGAGCTCACAGAAAGACTGATCTCAAACCACAAACCAAGACATCAAGACATTAATAGAGAGAATGAATATAAATGAGGAGAGACAAGAGGAAATAAGGTGTTGCTAACTGAGATGATGGCCATAAAGCATACCGTAAACAAAATAAGTCCTCACATGAAAGCTTGAAGCCAGGGAAATATTGGTTCTCATCTCCTTTTTGTCAGGATTTAAATTACAATTGAAATTAAGTCCATGTCTTTATATGTACCAACCAAGAATGAGAAATTGGACAGAAATATGCTAGATGATAAGAAGAAATCTATTTTGTGATTTCAATTTTTCTATAAATAACCTACAATATACATAGGTTATTGTTGATTGATTTTGGTAAACCAAGTTTTAGTTGAAGAAAGTGAATAGTTCATTTAAGAAATAGATTTTTCAAGTTCATCTTCCTTGGTTCAACTAAAGATTTTCTCCTTTAAGTTCCCTATTTTGTGAATTTTAGTTTGGTTTTTTTTTTTTAATAAATTGAGTGTATTGACTGCTACTAACAGAAGTTATGATATTTATTTCTGTTCCTTGGGTTTTATTCATAACTTCAGAACTTACAATACTAATGGGAGCCACTTTTTATGTCTTGTGACTAAATATTACTGAACTGCATGACAATTTTACATATATATTTTCTCTGAGTTGAGTTATGTTTTTTTAATAGATATCTTAAATATATAAATATATCTATCCAAAATATATAATATATATTAATACATCTATTACAATATTTTATATTTATGAACAGGAATAAAATGGCTGATATAGAGCTCCAGGTTCAGTGAGAAGGCCTAAAGCCCATTGCTGGCCTGTAGCTAATTGGGTTTGTGACCTCGAGTAAGCTACAATCTAAGTCTGTGTTGCCTCTTGTAAAAAAAAATCAGTGACTTTGATGAAATCTATGACTTTATTCCATTTTAATTTTTTTTCCAAAGAGTAAAAATTTTATTTTAAAAAAGTTGCCTGGAATAATGTTACATAAAACAGGTAGAACTGTTGGTATCTGGCTTAAGAGAGGATGGGGGTTCTGAAGCTGTGGTCTCCTTATTCCTAAATATTGCTGTGTTCTCTGTGGAACTTTGGTTTTCTGTGGGATGTAGTTTGAAAGCTACTGGTAATTTTGGCCATAAAAAATTTATCCAAGAAACAAATAACAAGATGACAAGCACAGAGATCAGAATTAATCAAGCAGAAGAAAGAATCTCAGAACTTGTAGACCAAAACAAGGAATTAACTTGATCTATAGAAAACAGAAAGAAAACTCATAAAGAAAAAACAAAGCCTACAAGAGATGTGCAATTATATGAAGAGGCCAAACCTATGCCTGACTGGTATCCCAGAAGAAGAAAGGGAAATGGAGAACACCAAAGAGCTAGTATTCCAGGACGTTATCCAAGAAAACTTTCCCCATCTCACCAGAGATGTGGCCAGCCAAACACAAGAGATACAGAAAACTCCCTTAAGACATCAAATGAGAAGACCAACTGCTAGACACATAGTAGTTCACCTACACAAAGTATGTACAAAACAAAAAATCCTAAAGGAGGCAAGAAAGTTCAGACTACCTACCAGGGAAAACCAATCAGAATAGTAGCAGACCTATAAGTAGAAACTTTACAAGCTAGAAGGGACTGGAGGCTAATATTCAAAATTCTCAAAGCTAAACAATTTCAACCAAGAATTTCCTACCCAGCCAAGCTCAGTTTCATCAGCAATGGAGAATTAAAATCCTTCCCAGACATCCAATCCCTAAGAGATATGCAGCTTCCAGACCAGCTCTACAGGAGATATTTAAAAAGATATTAAGCACAGAAGAAAGAAAAAAGAATAGTCACATACTTCCCAAGACACCAGAAAAACACAGAATCAACAGAGAATACATTGTGACTGCAAACTTGAAAACACATGCACATCAACCCAAAAGCTAACAGAAAACAAAAAACAAACAAAGGAAAGACTTAATAACAACTTCATGACAAGGATAAACAATCACATTTCAATAATCAGCATGAATGCGAATAGATTGAATGCACCACTGAAAAGGCACAGAATGGCAAACTGGATTTAAAAAACCCATGACCAAATAATTTGCTGCATCCAGGAAACTCAACTCATCACAAGGGATACAAACAGACTAAAAGTTAGAGGATGGAAAATGAGTTTCCAGGCTAAAGGATCACAAAAGAAGACAGGAGTCATGATTTTAATATCAGATAAAACAACCTTTAAGCTATCAAAGAAAAGGATACTACGTAATGAAAAAAGGTTCAATCCATCAACAAGAAATATCTATTTTAAACATATATACCCCCAAAATAGGAGCACCAGTGTTTATAGAGCAGTTAGTAAGTAGACTAATAAAAGATATTGGCTCTAACACTATCATAGCTGGAGACTTAAATACCCCACTAACAACCCTAGATAGATCATTAGGGCAAAAAATTAACAAAGAGATCTGGAGCCTCAACTTGATGCTTGAAGAAGTGGACTTAATAGATACCTACAGAATACTCCACCCAACAACCACAGAATATACATTCTACTCATCACCACATGGTATGTACTCCAAGACCAGTCACATCCTCAGCCATAAATCAAGCATAAACAAATTTCTTAAGGCAAAATACTGCCATGCACCTTTTCAGACCACAGGGGGATGGAGGGAAATAGCAGCACCAACAAAATTCCCCCAAAACCCTTAAAGATATGGACACCAAAGAGTATGATGCTGAACAACAACTGGATCAACAACAGAAATCAACACCGAAATCAAAAGATTCCTGGAAACAAATGAAAACAAAGAAACATTTTACCAAAACCTCTGGGATGTCATAAAAACAGTTCTAAAGGGGGAATTTTTTATCTCTATGAACACACTTCAAGAAAATGGAAAGATCACAAGTTAATAGCTTAACAGATGACCTAAGAGGGCTGAAAAGAAAAGACCACCAAAACCCTAACTTTAATAGAAGAATCTACATCACCAAAGTAAAAATCCAAATACGGGACATAGAAGACAAAAATATCTTAGAAAAAATAAACAAAACAAAAAGCTGGTTCTTTGAAAGAATAAACAAGCTTGATGGACCCTTGGCAAGAATGACCAAGAAAAAGCCCAAGTAGACACAATTAGATATGCAAAAGATCAAATCACAACTGACTGTGAAGGAATACAAAAGATTATCAGCGATTACTACGCACACCTATATGGAAAAAAAAAAAAAAACCTTGATAACCTAAATGAAATGGAGGACTTTCTGACATCACACAACCTCCCAAGGATGACACAAGAAGATACTGAGACACAAGTAGAGCAATACAAGTTAGGAAATTTATTCCATCATCAGAAAACTACCTACAAAAAAAAATAAAAAATGATTTTAAAAAATCCCAGGACCAGATGGCTTTCCTGCAGAATTCTACAAAATGTACAAGGAGGAGCTGATACCAATCCTATTGAAAGTATTCCAGGAAATTGAGAAAGATGGAATCCTCCCTAGATCATTTAACAAAGCTAACATCACACAGATACACAAACCTGGTAAAGATCCAACAAAAAAGAGGACTACAGGCCAATATCCCTAATGAATATAAATGCAAAAATTCTCAACAATATTCTAACAAATCGGATCCAACAACACATCTCAAAAACCATCCACCATGACAAAGTAGGCTTCGTCTCCATGATGCAGGGCTGATTCAACATCCACAAGACTATAAATGTAATTAAATACATCAACAGATGTAAAAACAAGAAACACATGATTATATCATTAGATACAGAAAAAGCTTTTGATACAATCCAGCATCACTTCCTGATAAAAAACTTCAAATACCTAGGTATAGAAGGAACATACCTCAAAATAGTTAGCATCATCTACAATAAACACACAGCCAGCATATTTCTAAATGGACAGAAACTGGAAGCATTTCCCCTAAAACTGGAACAAGACAAGGCTGCCCACTCTCACCCCTCTTGTTCAACATTATGTTTGAAGTCCGAGCTAGAGCAATTAGACAAGAGAAGAAAATCAAGGGTATCCAAGTAGGAAAAGAGGAAGTTAAGTTATCTCTCTTTGCTGACAATATGATCCACATCTCAAAAATCCAAGAGAATCTGTCAAAAACCTGCTTTCAGCGAAAAAGGACTTTGGCAAATTCTTGGGGTACAAAATAAATGTACAAAAGACAGTTGCATTCTTATACATCAACAACCAGCAGGCAATGGAAACTTAAATGACTGCAAATAGCCAAAATAATAATTAGCAAAAGAAACAAAGCAGGAGGCCTCACACTTCCAGACTTTAATCTTTACTGTAAGGCTACAATAATCAAAACAGCCTGGTGTTGTTACAAAAATAGACGTATGGACCAATGGAACAGGATAGAGATTCTGGAAGCAAAACCTCAATTTCACAAGTAACTGATCTTTGAAAAAGCCTCCACCACCAACCACTGGGGAGAGGAGAACCTATTCAGTAAGTGGTGCTGGGAAAACTGACAGACCACATGCAGAAGATTAAAAAAAGACCCCTACCTATCACCATACACAAAATTCAACTCTCAATGTATCAAAGACCAAAACGTAAAACTTCAAACTATATATTTTTAATTTTTAACTTTAAAGATGAAGGGCAAATTCAGGATTAGGCATACAGGTGTTCATCATGCAGGTAACCTTGTTGATGAGGTATGTCACCCTGCTCTGGCAGTTTCCCACTACTGCCAATCCTTTTCTTATAGTATTGTGATAATTGCTCAATGTCTGCTTATGAGTGAGAACATGATACTCAGTTCTTTGGTTTTGTGATAGATTACTCAGTATTATAAGTCCATCCAAGTTGCTGCAACGTTCATAATTTTGTCCTTATTTATGGCTGCATAATATTCCATCATGTATATGTACCATATTGTTTTGATTCAGTCTACTTTCTTTTTTTTTTTTTTGAAAAAGCAATATTGAGAGGACAGAAAAGCTCTCACAGTGGGAGGAAATCAGTCTACTTTTTATGGGCAGCATGGTTGGTTCCATGTTTTTGCTAGTGTGAGTAATGCTGCAAAAACATGCCTATGCAGGTGTCTTTTTCATGGAGTGAGTTGAGTTCCTCTGGGTATATTCCAAGAATGGGGATTACAAGTTTGTAGAGAAGGTGGATTTTTAGATCTTTTAGGAATCATCAAACTCTTTTCCACAGAGTTTGTACCAGTTTACACTCCCACCAATAGTGTACAAGGGTTTCCTTTTCCCCGCATACCCTCCTGCATCTGTTGCTTTTGAGTTATTGATGATGGTCATCCTGACTGGAGTTAGATGGCATCTCAGTGTGGTTTTAACTCACATTTCTTTGATGACTAGTGAGACTGAGCATTTTTGCATTTATCTGTTGGCTGTTTGTATGTCTTGTGAGAAGTGTCATATCTTTTGCCCACATTGTATTGGGATTGCTTGTTTTTTCCTTTTTGGCATGTTTGAGTTCCCTGTAGATCCTCCCATGGCTGCATTAGACAGCACCTAGGAAGCTCCTGAGGTGCCTAATCACTGATGCTAATGTCTATGGTCATACCACTCTGAATGCACCTGATCTCATCTGCTCAGATTAGTACTTGAATGGGAGACTGCTTGGAAATACCAGGTACCTTAGGTTTTAGACTCTCTCCACATTCTTTTGACACTGCCCTTCCAAAGGCCCCTGCCCCTCCTCTCTGACCTTCCTCTAATCCACCCACTCACCCTCATATCTCTGATGGGCAGCTTAGACCCCCTGTGGCAGCACCCACTGCCAGTAGCATCCTAACCTTTCCACATGCCAGCCGCACAGGGCACAGGACTCTGGAGGAATTTGAGCCTAGCAGGATTGATCCTGCAGTCACAGGCATGGCTTCCCTGCATCCTGGGGGATCCAGACATTTCACAAGGCTGCCCAATCCTGCCAGCCAGGAAACCACACAACCCCATTCATCAACAGACAAGTTGCCTCTCCACCACACAGGGGCTGTTTTACCAAGGAAGGACATTCCCTTCACTGGGCAGAGAAAGAAAAAGCATCCCTGGGTACCTGGACTTTTGTTTGTAAATTTCTTGTGCACTGGAGTTTTGAGGACATGAGTGTGAAGAACCCAGACTTCATGCCATGTGGGCATGCTCAAGGTTGTTGTTTCCAGGAGATAGCCAGTGGAACTGACAAGCACAGAACTCACCGCACCAAGAGGAGAGAGGAGAACAAAAGAAGGGATGAAGGACACCATGCCTAGTATTCCAACTCAGATGGATAGCCCTGTCGGGTCAGCCCTGCTACTTTGTGCTGGCACAGCCCATGCATTCTCCTTCCTACCTCTTGCATGCTGGAAGGGTTATCATTACCAAAATACCTGTCTCTCTCTAACTCTGTCTATGTCCATCTCTGTCATTTTCTCTCTCTCTCTCTCTCTCTCTCTACCATCCCACCTCTATCTCTCTCTATGAGTGTGTGTTTTTCTGTGTGTCTGTCTTTCTGTATGAGGTTGGATGGGTGGGAAGTTGTGTTGGCTCCATGTAGAGAGATGGGAGGATGTCTGTTTCCTGGGGTCTTCATGTCAGTATCTCTCATGGAATCAGGAAGTGTGCTCTGGTGCCATCATGAGATAGAACAAGGGTTCCCATGTCTGTGGTCCTGATTGTTCTTGGCACCTGGTGGTGAAGGCAAGGAGGTTGTGAGAAGAGGACAGCAGGGCTGAGTAACTTGGTGCTGTTGGGTGACCGTTGCCCCTCGGTGGCTGGGCTAAGTTGGTGCGTTGCAAGAGGGATGTGAGGGTCCAGAATGAGCCTGAGGGTGGCCCAGAGATGAAGGGACAATTTTAGGATAGTGGAACCTGGGCCCTGAGCCCTCAGACCACAGCCATGCCCTAGGGTAGCCAGACATAGTGGAATCTCAGGAGCTTGGCATTCAGGAGAGGCACTGGAGCATCTAGGGATGGAAGACTGCCCTGAACACCAGGACCCTGTGGTGACAAAGGATCTGATGCCCCCATCCAGTACCCAGACAAGTCTCTGACTGACTTGGGTGATCCTGGGCATGCTCACTGGTAGGAGACTGTACAAGGCTCAAAAGAAGGCAGGCAGAGTAGGCAGCATGGCTGGAGGAGGTGCAGAATGTCACAAGCAAGCAGCCTGGAATCCCACAGTGGAGACCATGCTTCATAATTGCATTACTTCCTGCATGGTTGTGATGGGCAGTACCCAGCAAGCTCTTGAGGTGCCCCATTGTCAAAGAATGTCTACCATCATACCACCCTAATGCACTGGATCTCATCTGATCTTGGAAGCTAAGCAGAGTCCAGCCTGGTTAGTACTTGAATGGGAGACCACTTGGGAAGACCGGGTGCTGTAGGGTTTTGGTCTCCCTTTCTATCTCCTTGCAAAGGCCTCCTGCCCCTCCTCTCTACCCATCCTCCAACCCAACCACTCACCCCTCACAATCCCTGTGGGCAGCTCAGGTCTCTCACTGCAGCACTGACTGCCAGCAGCAACCCAGCCCTTCCTCTTGATAGCTGCACCCTGATTCTGGGCAAATGTGAGGTCTGCAGGAAGGATCCTGCAGCCACAACCATGGATCATGGCTTTCGTGCATGCTGGGTCTCTTCCCACATCCTGGGAGATCCAGATATTTTGCTCAAACCCTGTGAGCCAGGGACCACACAACCCCACTGATGACAGCCAAGTCACCTCTCTACTATTCTGAGGTTGTTTCCCCAGGGAAGGACATTCCCTTCTCTGGGTGGAGACCTGACAAAAGGAGAACTGTCTCTGGGCATGTGAACCCTCGTCCTACAAACTTCTGTGCACTGGGGTCTTGAGTACATGTGTGTGAAGTACCCAGGCCTCATGCCTCACTGGCATGCTCCAGGTCACTGTTCACAGAAGACAGCCAAAGACACTGACAAGGTCACCATACCAAGAGGACAGAACAGACCAAGAAAAGGACCAAAGACACAATCTCAAGCACACCAACTCAGATAGAAACTCCTAGAGGGTGGGCTGTTTGTCCTGCTGCCAGGTCAGCCCTGTCACCTTCTGCTGGCACAACCCATGTATTCCTTCTTCTAATCCTCACCTGCTAGAAGACATGATTGTCACCAAAACATTTGTCTCACTTTTTCTCTCTGTCTGTTTCTTTCTGAGTCCCTTTCTCTTTTTTTTTTCCTCCCTGTGCGTGTTTCTCTTTGTCTTTCTGTGTGTGGGTGGCTGCATGTGTAGGTGTGTTTGGTTGGGCTCTGATAATAACAGAGTAGGTTGGATATTCAGTCCTGGAATGTATCCTGGTCATAGAAGGACAAAAACTCAGGTGGACTAAGAGGTTAAGAAAAAAGGTATTATGACAAATGATTTTCTTGGTGAGGTTGGAGGACAGGAGAAAGTTAAAGTGAGAATGTGATAAGCCTGGGAAGAGTCTTGTTTGATGCCTGGATCCAGAATGCAGCCTTGTAAACTGGGTAGCTGAACTTAATGAGGGTGGGGATTACTGAATTAAGGACTTCAAGGTATTCTAACGTTGAATTCCTAGGTTGATGGAAAGAGCAACAGTTAAAGGGGAGATTCTGAGCCAAGTGCCAAAGACATCTAAAAATGGGCAGGAGTGATTGAGAAGTCCCTGGATGGCAGCAATGAGGAGGGTAGAGTGGACAGGATTATGAGCTTTTCAGAAAGGGGAGCAACCTTGAGAAACCATGAGAAATGCAATTGCAGTAGTACCCTTTATGGGTTGGTAGATGGCATGAGGCCCACTCATTATAAATGAGTAAATGTAAATCCTGGTTTAAGTTTAGAATGTATCTGATTGTATAGATCCAGTACATTTGATTTTGAACAAAAAATAAATTTAATTTGATAAATGTGAAAAAATAAGTGTTTGTAGTGATATTTTTAAAAGTAATGCAATAAGCAGGATAAAGGAGTACACCCCCCCTCCTCTCCTTTCCTGAACCTGAAAAATAGCTAGGTGCAGTTTTCTGTAATTTATGACATCTAAAGCAATCTGGGATAAACTAGATACTGGGAGAAATAAATTCAAAGGTGAATATAGAAGAATGTTCTGCTCGAAGGTGATACATGTGATAATGGCAGTGATTTAAAGGACAGGGAGTTTTTAAAAATTATGAATTATTTCAAATGTATGGGAAAGTATAGAGAATAAGATTTCTTTTATTGTGGTGCCTGCTATTTGGTTTATTATTGTAGTTATTTTATTTCTTTTTTAAATATTTTATTTTATTTTAAAGATGTGGGGTACAATTCAGGGTTAAGTATACAAATGTTCACTAGGCAGTTACCCTTGATGAGGTGTGCCCCTTCCTCCCCTGGTAGTTTCTCTCAACTACCAATACCATCCCCCATCACCTAGTTTCCCACTACTGCCAATCCTTTTCTTATAGTATTATGATAATTGTTCAAGGTCCGCTTATGAGTGAGAATATATGGTACTCTGTTCTCTTTTTCTGTGATAGATTACTGAGTATGATAGCCTCTAAACTCATCCAAGTTGCTGCAAAGTCCACATGTTTGTCCTTCTTTATGACTTCATATTATTCCATTGTGTATATATAAGACATTTTTTTAAAATCCAGTCCAGCTTTGATGGGCTGCATGATTGGTTCCATGTTTTTGCTATTGTGAATAGAGCTACAACAAACATGCACATGCAGGAATCCTTTTAGGAGAAATACTTGAGTTCCTCGTGTATATTTTCAATAGGAGGATTTCTGGGTCATATGGAAAGTCAATTTCTTTTATTTTTTTATTATAAAGATGTGGGATACAATTCAGGATTAGGTATACAGATGTTGATTATGGAGGTACCCTTGTTGATGAGGTATGCTCCTCCCTCCCTTAGCAGTTTCCCTCAACTGACAATCCCACACCCCCTCCCCTGACAGTTTTCCACTACTGCCAATCCCCTTCTCATAGTATTAAAATAATTGTTCAAGGTCTGCTTATGAGTGAAAATATGTGGCACTCTGCTCTTAGTTTCTGTGATAGATCACTGAGTATGAGCGACTCTAAATCCATCCAAGTTGCTGCAAAGTCCATATGTTTGTCTTTCTTTATGACTGCATAATATTCCACTGTGTATATGTGCCACTTTTTTTTTTTTTTGAGTTGGAGTCTCACTCTGTCGCCCAGACTGGAGTGCAGTGGCCGCTCCTGGCCACCACAGCCTCGACCTGCTGGGCTCCGGCGATCCTTCTGCCTCAGCCTTCCGAGTAGCCGGAATTACAGTTGCGGGCTACCACTCCCGGCTAATTTTTTTGATTTTATTGTAGAGAAAAGGTCTCGCCTGCCCAGGCGGGTCTCGAACCCACGGGCTCAGGCAATCCACTCACCTCAGCCTCCCAAAGGCGCGGGATTACAGGCTGAGCCACCGAACCTGGCTTGTGCCACATTTTTTAATCCAGTCCAGCTTCGATGGGCAACATGGTTGGTTCCATGTTTTTACTATTGTGACTAGAGCTGCAACAAACATACATGTGCAGGTATCCTTTTTGTAGAATGATTTGAATACCTCTGGGTATATTCCCAATAGGGGAATTGTTGGGTCATATGGAAGGTCAAATTCTAGTTCTTTCAGAAATCGTCACACTGTCTTCCAAAGAGGTGGCACTAGTTTGTGTTCCCACCAGCAGTGTAGAAGCATTTCTTTTTCTTCGCATCCTCACCAGCATATGTTGTTTTATTAGTGATGACCATTCTTACTGGGGTTGATAATATCTCAGTGTGGTTTTGATTTGCATTTCTCTGAAGATGAGTGAGGCTGAGCACTTTTTCATGTGTCTGTTTGCTGCCTGTATATTTTCTTTTGAAAAGTGTCTATTTATGTCTTTTGTCCACTTTTTAATGGGGCTGTTTGTTTGTTTCCTTTTGGCACATTTGAGTTCCTTGTAGATCTTAGTTGTTAGGCCTTGTCAGATATACAGTTGGCAAATATTTTTTTTCCCATTCTGTGGGCTGTCTCCCTACTCTCTAGATAGTTTCTTTTGCTTTGCAAAAGCTTGTTAGTTTGCTGAGGTCCCACTTGTCTATCTTCGTTCTTAAGGTATTGGTTCTGAATAGGAATTGGTTGCCAGTTCAAATTTCCATAAGGGTGTCTCCTGTGTTTTCTAAGATTCTTATAGTTTGAGGCTTAATGTTTATGACTTTGATTCATTTAGAATTAATTTTTGTGAATAGTGATAGGGGTCCTGTTTCAATCTTCCACATGTGATCAGTCAGTTTTCCCAGCACCATTTACTGAATAGGTTCTCCTCTCCCCAGTGGTTGCTGTTGGGGGCTTTGTCAAAGATGAGTTGGTTGAGAAATTGAGGCTTTGCTTTCGGAATCTCTATCCTGTTTCATTGGTCTATATGCCTGTTCTTGTACCAGTACCAGGGTGTTTTGATTACTGTTGCCTTATAATACAGTTTGAATTCTGAAAGTGTGATACCTCCTGCTTTGTTTCTTTTGCCAAGGATTGTTTTGGTTATTTGTGGTCGTTTATGTTTCCATATGAATTTCTGTACTGTCATTTCCGGGTCTGAGAAGAATGATGTTGGTAACTTAATGGATATTGTGTTGAATCTGTAGATTGCCTTTGGTAGGATGGACATCTTAACCATGTTGATTCTTCCTATCCATGAGTATGGAATATTTTTCCTTTTGTGTGTGTGTGTGTGTGTGTCTTGGACTTCTTTGATCAGCGTTTTTTAGTTCTCATTGTAAAGGTCATTGACTTCTTTGATTAGAAATGCTGAGGCATTTCATTTTTTGTGTGGCTATTATGAATGCAATTTTGCTTTTAATTTGGATCTCTGCCTGCTTGTTGCTGGTGTATAGGAATGCAACTGTCTTTTGCACATTTATTTTGTACTCCGAGATTTTGCCAAAATCCTTTATCAGTACAAGTAGGTGATGACAGATTTTCTTGGGTTTTCAAGGTATAGGAGCATATCTTCAGCAAAGAGGGATAACTTGTCTTCCTCTTTTCCTGTTTGGATACCCCTGATTTCCTTCTCTTGTCTAATTGCCCGAGCTAGGGCTTCCAACACAATGTTCAACAAGAGGGGTAAAAGTGGGCAGCCTTGGCTTGTTCCAGTTTCAGGGGAAATGTTTCCAGTATCTTTCCAACTAGCAATATGGTAACTGTTGGTTTTTTCATAAATGGCACTTACTATTTTGAGGTGTGTTCCTTCTAGAGTGTGTTTGAGGGTTTTTATCAAGAAGGGATGCTGGATTTTATCAGAAGCTGTTTCTGCATCTAATGAGATAATCATGTGGTTCTTGTTTTTATATCTGTGGATTATTTAATTACATTTATGGTTTTATGAATGTTGAACCAGCCCTGCATCTTGTGGATGAAGCCTACTTGGTCATGGTGGATGATTTTGGGGATGTGTTTTGGCTCTGATTTGCTAGAATTCTGTTGAGGATTTTTGCATCTATGTTCATAAGGAATATTGGCCTGTAGTTCTCTTTTTTTGTTGGATATGTACCTGCTTTGGGTATCAGTGTGATGCTAGCTTTGTAAAATGATATGGGGAGAATTCCATCTTTCTCAATTGCCTGGAATACTTTCAGTAGGATTGGTTCAGCTCCTCTATGTATGTTTTGTAGAATTCTGCTCGTAAGCCATCTAGACCTGGCCTTATTTTGGTACGTAGTTTTCCTATGACAGAGTTAATTTCCTGGGTTGTTATTGGTCTATTTAGTGTTGTTATGACGAGATTGCTAGAAGGAGTCACACCAGCATGCCAAGTCCAAATTAACATTAAGAGTCCTTTATTAGCATGTGGTCAAGAGTAGGCTCTTGCCCTGAAACTCTTGATGCAGAATATAATCAGCAAAAAGTTTATATGGGTAAAATTTAGAGACCATAGCAACCATAAATTAGAAACTTAGTCATAGCAACCATAAACTAGCAACTTAGTAGCCAATATGGGAACTTTCAATTGTTCAGGAGTTTTGATTAATTTTAAGTCCCAAGCCCAGCTAGTAAAATCCCTGGAGTTCTGCCAACAAGAAATGGTTTAAGGCAGTTACACAGAGATAAGGTGGAAGAATTATTACACAATGGGGTTACCTTGGTTAGGTTACTAACAGCATGTAAGAATGAAATATGAAAATGTGAAAATGGGGTTTTGCCAGGCCTAAAATTTGATTACAGATAACAAAGCATACAATTACATGGAACTTGTAGCTAGGGAGTATTGCAGTTAGCATGATCGATCAGCGTGAACAACTCAGGGGAACAAAGCTGTGGGTCTGTAGTCATGAGAACGTTACAGTAATCACATGTATATATCGGGGGTCATTTTTAGGTTAAGCAGGCAGCTAAGATGGAGAATTTCAGCAAAATGGAGTTCAAGCAAGTTATTGCAATTATTTTATGTATTTCATTAGCTATTTCAGTGTCTTTTTTCAACCTGGGGAGGTTGTGTGATGTCAGAAAGTCCTCCGTTTCATTTAGGTTGCCAAGTTAGTTTCCATATAGGTGTTCATAGTAATCTCTGATAATCTTTTGTATCTCTTTGGGGTCAGTTGTGATTTGATCTTTTGTATTTCTAATTGTGTTTATTTGGGCTTTCTTCTTTCTTTTTCTTGGTTATTCTGGCTAGTGGTCCATCAATCCTGTTAATTCTTTCAAAGAACCAGGTTTTTGTTTTGTTGCTATTTTCTGTGCTATTTTTGTGTTCTATGTCCCATATTCAGGCTCTTATTTTGGCGATTTGGTTTCTTCTGCTAAAGTTGGGGTTTCCTATGACAGAGTTAATTTCCTGGGTTGTTATTGGTCTATTTAGTGTTGTTATGACGAGATTGCTAGAAGGAGTCACACCAGCATGCCAAGTCCAAATTAACATTAAGAGTCCTTTATTAGCATGTGGTCCTTTATTAGCATTTCCAGCTCCCTTAAGTGAGTTGTTAGGCTCTCCACTTGTGATCCTTCTGTTTTCTTGATATGGGTTTGTAGAGGTATAAATTCCTCTCTTAGAAATACTTTCATGAAATCCCAGAGGTTTAGGTAAGACGTTTCTTCATTTTCTCTTGTTTCCAGGAATCTTTTAATTTCTGCTTTGATTTTAGTGTTGACCCAGTAGTTGTTCAGCATCTTGAAATGTTGTTGGCTTTGATATTTATTTCTAATCCACTGTGGTCTGAGAATGTGCAGGACAATATTTCTAGCTTATGAATTTTGTATATGCTTGATTTATGGCCAAGGATGTAATCAATCTTGGAGTGCATTTCATGTGGTGATGAGTAGAATGTATATTCTGTGGTTGATGGGTGGAATAATCTGTAGGTTTTTATTAAGTTCATTTGGTCGAGTGTCAGGTTTAGGGTCTGAATCTCATTGTTGATTTTTTGTCTTGATGATCTATCTAGGGCTATCAGTGGGATATTCAAGTCCCGTGTTATAATAGTGTTAGAGTCAATATCTTTTTTTGTTTACTTAGTAGTTGCTTTATACATGCTGGTGCTCCTGTGTTGGGTGCATGTAAGTTTAGGATTCATATTTCTTGTTGATGGATTGAACCTTTTATCATTATCTAGTGTCCTTTTGCATATTTCTAAATTTTTGATAGCTTGAAGGTTGTTTTGTCTGATATTAAGATCAGGACTACTGCCTTCTTTGTGATCCATTTGCCTGGAAACTCATTATCCATCCTTTAACTTTAAATCTGTGTTCATTCCTTGTAGTGAGATGAGTCCTGGATGCAGCGTATAATTGGGTCACTTTTTTATCCTGTTTGCCATTCTTTGTCTTTTCACTGGTGCATTTCGTTATTCACAATCAGACTGATTATTGAAATGTGATTGTTTATTGCTGTCATGAGGTTCTTAGAAAGTTTTTCCTTTGTTTTCTTGTGGCTTTGGGGTTGGTGTATGTGTGTGTTTTCAAGCTTCTTGTTGCACTGTATTCTCTGTTGATTCTGTGCTCTGCTGTTCTCTTGGGAAGTGTGTGGTCATTCTTTTTTCTTTGTTGTCTGTGCGTAATACCTTTTTACTTCTTCTTCGTCTGTGCTTAATACCTTTTTACTTCTCTCCTGTAGAGCTGGTCTGGAAGCTGCTTAATCTCTTAGGGATTGGATGTCTATGAAGGATTTTAATTCTCCATCACTGTTGAAGCTGAGCTTGGCTGGATAGAAAATTCTTGGTTGAAATTGTTTTTCTTTGAGGACTTTGAATATAGGGTTCCAGTCACTTCTTGCTTGTAGTGTTTCCACCAATAGGTCTTCTGCTATTCTGATTGGTTTTCCTCATTTGGTAGGCTGATCTTTCTCTCTTGCTGCCTTTAGGATTTTTCCTTTTGTGCCTACTTGTATAGGCCGATTATTATGTGTCTGGGGTCATTTGATGTCTTGTGCGGATTCTCTGTTTCTCTCGTGGTTGGGTGGTCACATCTCTGGTCAGATGGGGCAAGTTTTCTTGGATTACCTCCCGGAATACTTGCTCTGAGTTGTTCTCAGTTTATTTTTCTTATTCTGGGATACCAGACAGGTGTAGGTTCAGCCTCTTGATATAATCACACATCTGTTGTAGGCTTTGTTCTTTCTTTCTGAGTCTTCTTTCCATTTTTTTTTTTTTTTTACAGATTGGATTAATTCCATTTTCTGGTCTTCCAATTCTGAGATTCTTTCTTCAGCTAAATTAATTCTGCTTTCCATGCTTGTCATCTTGCTATTTGTTTCCTGGATGAAATTTTTTATTGCCAAAATCTTTTACAAGTTTTTTCAGTGTCACTTCTTGTCTTTCTTGAGTTTTATTCACTCATTACCTCCATTCTATCATCCTTGTTGTATTTTAAAGTCAATCATTGGTGATTTCCATTGTTTGGGCACCAAGGTCTGATTTTTCAGGAGTTTTGTCTTTTGGACACTTGAAATTGCCTGTGGTCCTCCTTTGGTTTTTCCTCATTTGTGACAGATCTGTTGCTTTTTTCTCTTTAGTTCTGTTATTCAGTGTCAGTGGGAGAGACTTTCCTGTATGATGTTTGCTCAGTCCTTAATTCTTCCCTCACCCTGGCTCTGAATTTGTTCTATTTTGAAATAGGATGGTAGATCTATAACTTTGTAGTCTCTTGTAGTTTTTAAAATTCGAATATTAGGGTATGTGGCATGAAGATTCAGAAACTACTTATTGTGGTATATGGTCCCTGAGACTCACTCCCCACCACCACTCTGTATGAGGACACAAAGCAAAACCAATGCAATAAAAATTGAACACACAGACATAGACACCACCAAACAAACTGGAATAACAACAAAGTATAAAAAAACAGGCAACAACAAAAAAACAAGAAAACTAAACACACAAACATATGCCTAGCACAAAGTGCATAGAGAAGCAAAACAGAAAGACTGGGGGAAATAAAAAGGAATTCAAATCAAACCCTCACACATATATTGACACACACCTTAAATTATAAAAAATAAAAATCCCAGAACAAAAGAACAAAAACAAACCAGCAACAACAACAAAACTGAAAGATGAACACTAAATTATTCACATACGCACATAAACAGAAAATGACAAATAAAAGAAGAAATAGAAAAAGAAAGAAATTTTGGGGGGATGCAGATCAAACCCTCACATACACATTTATGCACAAAGGAATAGCATTTAAAAATAGATGAAGTAACAAACAAAGAAGTTTTAAAAATTTAAAAAAATTAAAAATTAAAAAAAGAAAAGAAAAAAACAAAACCCTGCTCTCTTGTGGCAGGCTTGGCAATCGTTGCTTTAATCAGGTCTCTCCTGCAGATCCACTTCTTTCACTCTCTCCTCAGTGTCTGGAGCAGGAAAGGAGGAGGGGCACTGGAGGTGGGTGGGGCTGCAGTCCTCCCTTCTTACTCTCATATGGTCAGGGAGATCTCCTCCAGTGGGGAGGTGTGGAATTATCTCTTCCCCAGATATGTACTTGCACAGGGTACCCCAGCCAGGCCGGTCCTGGATTGGAGCTCTCCTATTGTGACTGACGTCCAGGCTCCACCTGGATTTGTCCCTCTCAGTTGTGGCCCAACTATGTGGGTCTGATGTTCAGAGGATTGTAGGGGAGGAGGGGGTTTGGGTCAGACCCAGACTCACCATTGATCTCTTTGGAGTCCTTCCTCCACCTTTTCTGGCCTCACCCTTAGTCCTGTGGCTGGATCAGGGTAGAAGGTGGCGTGCCTGGAAATCAGCACTCGTCAGGTTTCTCCAAAGTTTGTGCTTTCAGGATAGTCCTTCTGGTTCATGACCAATCCCTGAGTAGTTGATCTGCCAGTTACAGAGATTGGGTCTGTTGCTCTGGGGTGAGCAATTTGGAGCACTTTCCTTCCCTGCCTTCAAGATGGCGGTGGGGTGCCTCTCTTGTCCTCTTCCATGGGACTTATCCTCTGGACTCCCTCTGAAGCTCCTGCTGCCAGTGCCCTGCTAGATGCTGAAGTGGTGAGGCAAAGTCTGGAGCTAGCAGTCTCTCCTGCCAATGGTGAGGGAGAGCCTGGGGCGATAGTCTCTCCCTGCCACTTTTCACAGAAAAATTTTTCTCCATTTTTTAAAAAGTGGCACTCAGCTTCTGAGACTTGGGAAGAGCCAAGGACTAAGCAGAGAAACTGCAGCACCAGCTATTGCACCAGGGGCCTGGCCACATGCTATGAAGCCCCCACTTTTACAGTCTCTCCCAGCATTTTCTTCCTAGGAAGGGTTTTGTTGATTTAAAAAAAAAAGAGAGAGAAAACAAGAATAAGATTTCTAAAAGGTTAAACATAGCTGTTAATATAATTATTTATTTCTTTTTCTGCAATAGAATATTATATAATTTTTATTATTGCAAATATAGCTCTTCACATTATTGTATAAGTTTGATGCCCTCTTGCTTTTCCTTCTGCCTTTGAGGCAGATATATTGCCTTTTAGGGATCACAAAGTAAAATATTATAATGAGAAAAGGCTTTAGTATTAATATTACAATTTTTTTTCACCAGAAACTGGTGCAAAGAAATTTTCTATTTCCTAGTTTTTCTGTTTCCTCTACTTCTTTAGTTGATTATTTCAACTTTAATGGAAAGAATGCAGAATGAAGTCAGAACTAGAGGCAGAGATAGATGGTTATGAGTGGATATGAGTGCTCATCTTCCCACCCAAATGGCCACAAAGGATGTTTTCTTGAAGCAAGGCACCAATTGGCAGGCAGTAATTTTTCTGTATATTTGTTTATCTTTATTAAATTTAGCATCTTGAAAGATCAGGTTATTCAGCATCTCTCAATTTTTGTGAACACTTTAATCACTAAATTTTCCATTGTCCTCAGGATTCAATAATTTCCTCCATGGAGTATGGGCTCTGAGACCTGGAAGAAGAAGTTCAAATGCTGAATTCAAATGGGCTTTAAGTACTAGAGAATGGGAGTAAGAGATGAAGGAAATGAAGGTGTATCAGAGTCATTCTAAATGTATTAAAAATAAGGTAATGGTTTATGAAACTTCAATTATTAAAAGGGGTTTGAAAATTTGATGTATTTTAAAAATATCCTTATTGATGATAATTTACACTGTTTTAAAGACTTCAGGGGAGAATACTTATGGCACAGTTCTTATAAATGGGACTGTCTCAGAAACAAAGTCAGAATTACTGACATCAGACAGTTATTACAAGTTTTTACTTAAAAGAAAATTGCCCATATGAAGCTGTATTTGTATACACACAGTTTAACTTTTCATGACTATTAGTACTTCTGAGGTGACTTAATAGAGTTATATCCAGATGAATTTTTCTTACTATATGAGACATCAATCAAGTTCTTTACCTCTTATGAAATATTTCAAAAGTCAAAACTTCTTCCCATCAATTTTATATTTTATCATGACTGTCCTGATATTTTTTTATCTGCTAACATTTACATTATTAATTCTTTTTTAAAATGTGGTTTAAAATCACCTCTAGGGCTCTGACAAATGTTTTTCAATACATGTCTCTGATAACTTTGGAGATTGTGTCACTAGACTAGAGAGGGAAAAAAGATAAACTTCCAGGACATTTATTAGCTAGCTTATGTGTTCATAAGGATTGCTGGCCCAATGTGGAACAGAACAAGTGTTATGAATGGATATGAGTGCTCTTCTTCCCACCCAAATGGCCATAAAAGATGTTGTATAGACTGACCCAATAGAAGACTGATAGTTTTATTTGAAGTATTACTGATTTGAGTATTGATTTATGACAATATAGTTATTTGCAAAAGTTTTATAAAAACTTTTTTCATCTGTAGACAATATGATTGGAGACACTGGTTATTTTACCCAGGTTTTGGCAGGAATGACATTTTAAGATATGAGCAGATTGTTTTGAGGAGTTGAGATTGAGATCTTTAAAGAAGCAATAAAAAGCTCATTGGAAAGGCTGACCTGGTACCTTCTCAGTTCCTTAATAGGGTTCCTGACCAATGGTGAGTGGAGAAGTTTGTTCTCTGATGGGCCCAGAATCTCAAGTTATTTGGGGAGCCTCGAGAAGAGAAACATTCATGCAAATTAAGCAGGTATTTTTAGGCTGGGCTGTAGAAACCTATGATAAAGTTTCCAACAAAATCAATTTAAAAAGAAGTCTATTGGCAAATAATTATTCTTTCTGCATTTTACATAATTAATCAGACCAGATATAACAGGGCTAAATCCTTATTTTTGAAATACATTTGTCCTACTATGATTTGTCTTTGGTAGAGATGGAGCACTGGAGAGAGAAAATTATACTTCAAAAGAAACTATAGTACATCTGTGGTTACATTCTCTTGTTCACTGTCTTGTATATTTGTAATTTTCCACAATTTGAACTGAATCCTGATAATGTACTGTTTCTAAAATATCAAAGTGAAAAGTTAGTTGTGTGCATGGAGTAATTCCAATTTGGTGTAGGTAAAATTTAGCACCCTTCTCATCTATATCTCCCTTTATGAATCTTCCACATCCCTTCAAGATTACAAAAAGCAAAATAAGACAAAACAAAAACAAAGAAATCTTCAAATAGCATGGTAGAGGTTAATGTCTGTATATAGGTTCAGTTCTGTAATGGTGGATTACTTGATTATATAATTTCATAAATTCCCATCATTTTATGAATGCTTATATGTTATCAAAAAGTATTGTGAATAATATTGAAATACATTTTGCAAATTATAACTTTTTTGTATTTTAAAGCCTGTATCATCTATTGCTATTATGGGACACAATAGCAGATGTTTAAAATTAATGTGGTTTTTTCAAATATTAAAACAATTTTCTATTTGTTAGTTCTTACTTAGCAAGGTGAAGTCAATATGGTAGTAATTACAACATTTTAAAAAGTAAAAACAATTTTTATCTTTTCTTTGAACAATAACAACAAGAAAAACTGTTGTAAGAATAGTTGCTTTTGTCTATATATTTTGCAACACATAGAACATGGAAGTAGGTTGATTTAAAGTAAATGAGATGCTTTTAAGATGTGGTATGTCAAGTTCCATAAAATGTACTAATTATCTTCAACATAGCAAAGGTTTAGAAACAGATCACAAAACAGAATTACAGGTAACTGTAAAATAGTTGTTTATTTAGTCAAATAATAATTCAAACATTTTAAAAAGCAAAAACATTTACCCTTTGATAAAGTATACTCATTTCTTTGAACAATAAGACCTAAAAAACAAGACAGCAGGTAGACAACTGAATGAATATCTCTCCTTTTCTCTTTCTTTCTTTCCACTTTCTTTCTTTTTTCTTTCTCTCTCTCTCTCTCTCTCTTTCTTTCTTTCTTTCTCCAGTTTACTCCAAAGGTAAACAGAAAGTCTTTATTCTCTTCAAATTATATAAAAATCTTGTTGAAAATATAAAACCAAATATTTATCTTTATATTCATTTATTATTAACAAACAAGTGGGCCAGGTGTGGTAGCAGCTCATGCCTGCAATTTCAGCACTTTGGGTGACTGAGGCGGGAGATTTATTGAGTCCAGGAGATTGAAACCTGCCAAGGCAACATAGCAAGACTTTATTTCTACAAAAAATCAACACAATTAGGAAGGCATGATATCATATGCTTGTAGTTCCACCTACTTGGGAGACTGATATAGAAAAATTATCTAAGCACAAGAGGTCAAGGCAGCAGTGAGCTGTGTTCATAACACTGCACTCCAGCCTGAGTGGCAAAGTGAGATAAAAATTTGAAGCAAATTTTAATAAAACCTTATAAAGAATTCTATCTAATTTTAATCAGTTTGACAATAGGGTAATATTTTGATAAACCTTTTGTAGCCTTCTACTTTTTTTTACTAAAGGACAGACAAGTCAATGCTAAAAAAAAAAAAAAACCTCTATTAAAACTACATATTTTTATATTTTAGTCAACATGACCACATATCAACTTTTTTTTATAATATTGTTCTTTGTTCGTTTTTTTTTTCTTATTTAAATCTTAAATTTTATGTTAAAAGTTTTATATCAGGACAAAAAAAAATCAATCTTATTTTCCTTCCCAATTTCTATATCTGTTTAGTTTTAGTCATGATTTATATTCCCTAAATTTTAAAAGAACTAAAAAGCATCTAAATTAGACAACAATACTTTTCTTTTCATGAAAATAATATTCCCATGCCCTTTTATAATGTTTCACCCAAACACATTTTATTTTCCTTATTTATTTTGCATATAAAATTGCTTTTCTTATTTCTAGTAATTTTAATTATGTACATCAGTTCCAATGTTAACTCCCAGTAATTTTTATTTTTAGCAAAATACCTAGGAGGCAAACAATTTTAATTACATGTAAGATATATAGTCCAGAACTAAAGATATGTCTGAGTCTAGGCTTCATTATATCTTAACAGCTGAAATCCAAATACTTAAGTTTATGGCCAATTTAAGCCTGTACAAAAGGTATTACAGAAGCAAAATTTTATATCTCAGATCTGGAAATGACAATACAGAAATTCGTATGGAAACATAAAAGACTACAAATAGCCAAAACAATTCTTAGTAAAAGAAACAAAGTGGGAGATATCACACTTCCAGACTTTAAACTCTATTATAAGGCTACAATAATGAAAACAACCTGGTTCTGGTATAAGAACAAGCATATAGACCAATGGAACAGAATAGAGATTCCTGAGGTGAAACCTCAATTACTCAACCAACTCACCTTTGACAAAACCTCTAACAATAGCCACTGGGGAGAGGAGAACCCAGGAAAAGGTGCTGAAAAAACTGGCTGATCCCATGTAGAGGAATGAAACAGGAAGCCTACCATACACAAAAATCAACTCCAAATGGATCAAAGACCTAAATGTTAAACCTCAAACTTTAAGAATCTTTGAAAATGCAGAAGACACCCTTATGGAAATCAGATTAGGCAACCAATTCCTGACCAAACTCCCAAAAGCCCATGCCATTAAGAGATAAGATATACAAGTGGAACCTCATCAAACTGAAAAGCTTCTGCAAAGCAAAAGAAACCATCAATAGAGTAGAACAGGGAGACAGCCCACAGAATGGGATAAAATATTTGCCAACTGCATATCTCACAGAGTCCTAACATCCATGGTCTACAAGGAACTCAAAAGTGCTAAAAGGAAAAAACAAACAAACAGCTCCATTAAAAAGTGAACAAGAGAAATGAATAGACACTTCTCAAAATAAGACATATGAGGAACCAACAGAAACACGAAAAAATGCTCAGTCTCACTAATCATCAGAGAAATACAAACCAAAACCACATTTAGATGCCACCTAACTCTAGTAAGAATTGCCATCATGAACAAAACAATAGATGCTGGTAAGAATGTGGAGAAAAGGAAATCCTTCTACACTGTTGATAGGAGCAAACTAATTCAATCTCAATGGAAGATAATGTGGTGATTTCTAAAAGACCTAGAAATTGACCTTCCATATGACCCAGCAATCACCCTTTAGGAATCTACCCGGAGGAACTGAAATCATTCTACAAAAAAGATACCTGCACACACATGTTTATTGCAGCACTATTTACAATAGCAAAAACAAGGGACCAACCATGCAGCTCATTGAAACTGGACTGGATCAAAAAATGTGGTACATATATATAATGGAATATTATGCAGCCATTAAGAAGAAAACAATTATGAACTTCGCAGCAACTTGGATGGATTTAGAGTCTATAATACTCAGTGATTTATCACAGAAACAAAGAACTGAGTACCACATGTTCTCACTCATAAGCGAACACTGAACATTTACCATAATACTATAAGAAAGGGATTGGCAATAGCTGGAAACTGCCAGGGGAGGGGTAGAGCATGTAACATCAATAAAGGTACCTGATTTCAAGTCAGGCAAAGTAGGGACCAAAGGGAAGCCCAAAATTTACCTGTACAATGACCATTTGTATACTTAAGCCTGTTTTGTATCTCACATCTTAATAAAGTAATTTTATTAAAAAAAGAAAATGCAGCATACACTATAGCTCTCTGTTTCTGGAAAGAATATCTCATGGCAAAATGCCCATGTGTCCCAGAGGCAGTAGGTCATGTGAATAAAAATGCACACTTTGAAATCTGTTATGGTTTGAGTGTCCCTATCAAAATTGATGTTGAAACTTAATCCCCAATGTAGCAATATTGGAGCTGGGGTTTAAAAGGTGGTTAGATTTTGAGAACTCTGCTCTCATGAATGAATTAATCTATTCAAGTATTAATAAGTCAATGTATTAATAAGTTAATGAGTTATGGGTGGAGGGACTGGTAGCTTTAGAATAAGAGGAAAAGGCACCTAAGATAGCACATTAGCATGTGCAGTTTCTTCATCCTGTGATATCCTGGGCTGCCTTGGGACTCTTTCAAGTCCCCAACCAGCAAGAAGGCTCTTGCCAGATACAGCCCTTCATGCTTGGACTTTTCATCTTCCATAATTGTGAGAACAATATTTCATATAAATTATGCGCTTTCAGGTGTTCTGTTTTCATTAAGAAAAAGTAGATGAATACGGTACCCAATGGGTGTGGGTTGGAAATCAAACTCAGCCTTTACTGGTTTTGTGCCTCTAGATCATGACTTCATCGCTCTGATGGGCATTTTGTCATTTGGAAACAATGGCAGAATACCCGACTCAAAAAGTCATTGAGAACACCAGGTAACTTGAGTGTGCTGCTTGCCACATACACTCAGCAAAGAGTACTTGTTCTCTACATCCCCATTCCTCATCCTAACCCTGACACACAACCCAAGGGAAAGAAGGGATTATCGTTTGTGAAGATCGTCAGGCAAAAGGAAAGGAAAAGTCAACAATATTGGTCCTGTCTGATTGAAAATGTTGATATTTTGTTCATCATGGATTCTTTGGCATACATTTTGCTTTTTAAAAACATTGCATTAAAATATTGTTGATCTTGATTATGGAACTTGTTGATGCCTCACTCAATTCATCCTAGTCCCAACTTTGTTTGGGAGAACAATTATCTGGGACACATGACTGGGGCTTACAGAACCAGACTCCAGAAAGTGCTGGCCCCTCTCCCTCAGTGTGCTGAACCATTGCCCTGAGGAGTAAGATTGGAACTCATACAATGGCGGAGACCTGTCCTGAGGGAGGTCTGAACCCAGTCAGAGGAGGGAACTGCAGGGCTCTGTCCCACAGAAAAATCTCCTTCAGCTGTAATTACAGTCATCTTCATCTGTACTTGTGAAAGAGCAGTATTTAAAATGTTCCTTTTTAAAAGAACTACTAAAATCACAGTTTAAACTTTGTACTTTTCATTTTTCAGAGAAAATAAAAGACATTATAAGTACTAAACACTTTTTTGAGGGACACAATCAGAAATCATATTATATAAAAGAAAGCATGTTGGGAGCCATAAAACTAGAGCAATTTTACTTGTTCATTTACTTGTTTATTTTTTAATTATATAGATGTGTGTATATGTAAATATATATTTCATATTTTAAAATAACATGGCACAGTTTACATTACACAAGAAGGCTCTGCCAATGAGAACATGCTGAAGATTCAATTGTTTCACTTTTCTTCTTCAACTAAGATCTAGAAAGAACTTTATTACATACAGAAAAACAGCAAAAAGGTCTATAGAACAATTTTTTACAATACTGAAAACTGCCACTATAGTTCCAGTGTATATAGTCCTTGATTTTTTTTTTCTATTTAGTTGTCTTTGAAAAAAAAAAAACATGTGGAGTTCACAGGATCTGAAGAGCACCACTAAACCTTCAGTTTAATACTGAAATAGATCTCTCTGCTTATTAGAAACAATGGTCTGTAGTTATCTTTTTTTTTTTTTTTTGCAAGAGCGGGATAACAACGTCAGATAGCACTTTAATAAATGAAATTAATTTTATTTTATACATATATTTATATATATTATTTCATACATATATTTTACAGTCAATACATATTTTTTACGGTAAAGTTATATTGTTTCTCTGCTAGCAAAATTATATTCTCTCCAAATATGTAGACAAGAGGCTTAATAAAAGTATTATGAGAAGACATTAAGATAGGTGCAAACTCAAAAGTACACACACACACACACACACACAATACTTTTTATCTACCATATCTCACCCTCTGCAATTCTTAATGTGTTCCTAAATTTGACCTGTTTCAACAGTTCCAACTTTATTTATTTCAGCTGAAGTAAAGTGAGACACATTAGAAAAATGTGCACCTGAAATTTATCAGTACTGACTCCAGTGAAAACATATCCATCATCTGAGAATACCTAAAACTTTCTTTCAGGATCGATTTGGGTGCAATTAACTATTTATTACAAAATAAGAACGTGTGTATAGATATGAAACAGGACACACCAGAAAAGGCATGAGTCCCACATGAGGCATATGTGACGTCATGTGACAGATAGTGCCATGATTCTGATGACCTGTTTGTATCTGACAGACACCACCATCCATCCCCTGATTTTGGCATCTGACAAATCTCATCCTCCCTGGTGGTTGCTCATGTCCTCAGTTATTTTTCCAGAGGTGTATATTTTCCCAAAGCCCACAGGCAGCAACTTCAGATGCAAAGTTCCAGCCTGCGGTTTGATTAGCTAATTAGGATGTTTCTCAATTTGAAAAAAAAAAAGCAAGAAAAAAGAGTCATATCATATAAGCGCTTGTTCAGAGAAAATATGACCTAAGTATACTTTAAAAGGATTTGAAAAGGCTCCTTTGAGTTAGGCATGCTTTTGTGAAAAGCCTTAACATTCACTTTATAGTTGAAGGGTTTAGCTGTCTATAACAATGTATGGAAACACATAGGTGTAGCAGACTCTGTTCTCGATATTAAGATGGTAAACAGCATATATATACATTTATTTTAAAGTTGTGGGGTACAATTCAGGGTTAGGTATACAGATGTTCATTATGCAGGTACCTTTGTTGATGAGGTGTTCCCCTCCATCCCCTGGCAGTTTCCCTCAACTGCCAATCCCACCCCCCAACTTCCTTGGTAGTTTCCCACTACTGTCAATTCCTTTATTATAGTATGATGATAAGTGTTCAAGGTCAGCTTATGAGAACATATAGTACTCTGTTCTTTGTTTCTGTGATAGATCACTGAGTATGAGTGACTCTAAATCCATCCAAGTTGCTGTGAAGTCTATATGTTTGCCCTTCTTTATGGCTGCATCATATTCAATTGTGTATATGTACCACATTTTTTAATACAGACCAGCTCGATGGGCAGCATGGTTGATTCCATGTTTTTGCTATTGTGAATAGAGCTGCAACAAACGTATATGTATGCAGGTATCTTTTTTGTAGAATGATTTGAGTTCCCCTGGTATATTCACAATAGGGAGATTGCTGGGTAATATGGAAGGTCAATTTCTAGTTCCTTCAGAAATCGCCACACTGTCTTCCAAAGAGGTTGCACTACTTTACATTCCCACCAGCAGTGTAGAAGTGTTTCTTTTTCTCTGCATCCTCACCAGCATCTGTTGTTTGTTTTTTTAATGATGGCCATTCATACTGGGGTGAGGTGGTATCTCAATGTGGTTTTGATTTGCATTTCTCTGATGATGAGTGAGGCTGAGCACTTTTTCATGTATCTGTTGCCTGCCTGTATATCTTCTTTTGAGAAATGTCTATTTATGTCTTTTGCCCAGTTTTAGTGGGGCTGTTTTTTCCTTTCGACGCATTTGAGTTCCTTGTAGATTCTAGATATTAGACCTTTGTCAGATATACAGTTGGCAACTATTTTTTCTCATTCTGTGGGCTGTGTCCCTGCTCTCTTGATGGTTTCTTTTGCTTTGCAGAAGCTCATCAATTTGATGAGGTCCCACTTGTCTATCTTATTTCTTATGATATGGGCACTTAAAGTTTTGATCAGGAGTTGGTTGCCAGTTTCAATTTCCATAAGGGTGTCTCCTGCATTTTCTAAGGTTCTTATAGTTTGAGGTTTTACATTTAGGTCTTTAATTCATTTAGAGTTAACTTTTGTATATGGTGATAGGTAGGAGTCTTGTTTCAATCTTCTGCATGTGATCAACCAGTTTTCCCAGCACCATTTACTGAATAGGTTCTCCTCTCCCCCGTGGTTGTTGTTGGAGGCTTTGTCAAAGATGAGTTGGTTGAAGCAATCTGCAGATTCAACACACTGCCCATTAAATTATCAACATTATTCTTTTCAGACCTGGAAATGACAATACAGAAATTCATATGGAAACATAAATGACCACAGATAGCCAAAACAATTCTTAGCAAAAAAATAAAAGCAGGAGATATCACACTTCCAGACTTAAATCTTTACTATAAGGCTACAGTAATCAAAACAGCCTGGTATTGGTACAAGAACAGACATATAGACCAATGGAACAGGATAAAGATTCTGGAAGCAAATAGCATATATATATATATATTTTTTTTTTTTTTTTTTTTTTTTGAGTTGGACTCTCACTCTGTCGCCCAGACTGGAGTGCAGTGTCTGCTCCCGGCCATCGCAGCCTCGACCTGCTGCTGGTCTCCAGAGATCCTTCCGCCTCAGCCTTCCAAGTAGCCGGAATTACGGGCATGCGCTACCACACCCGGCTGATTTTTTGATTTATTGTAGAGATGAGGTCTCGTTGCCCAGGCGGGTCTCGAACCCGCGGGCTCAGGCAATCCACTCACCTCAGCCTCCCAAAGGCGTGAGATTACAGGCTGAGCCACCGACCCCAGCGCAAATAGCATATTTTAAGAAGCATTATGTCACTTGATCTTCATTTACTTACAAGTGTAAAAAGTAAAGCTTTCATCTTTCTCTTTTGCATAGATGAACTATTAGCTCATGAAACAATCATTTTACGTAATTACGTACTCGGCCTAGTTCTGGACCCACCACTACTGTGCAGTGCCAGAGGAAACCATGCAGGAGTCTTTATTTTGTGAAGTGAGAACAGGAAGTTTAGAATTCTTTATCATATAAATTTGTTAAAAATAATGTGTGTCACTAGTAAAGCATTCATATTTAATTAGGTAAAAATAAACTAGTTACCTAAAATTTCTAATACAGATTAAATGAATACCTTCAATATGTTTAAATATTTTTTTTAATCGACAAAATTTTTTTATTAATTTAACAGAACAACAGTTAATTTAGATATTTTTTCTGTATCTATTGGTTTATTGGTTCCATACTATTTCTACTAGATATATTAAGATATAAAATTTTGCTTCTGTACTACCTTTTGTACTTGCTTAAGTTGTCTGTAAACTTAAGTATTTGGATTTCAGCTGTTAAGATATAGCGAAACCTAGACTCAGACATGTTGTTAGTCAGGGACTATTTATCTGATATATAATTAAAATTGTTTTTCTCCTAGGTGTTTTACTAAAAATAAGAGTCAGTGAGAGTTTACATTGTAATTAAATACTAAACATAATTAAATTACTAAATGTAAGAAAAGCAATGTTACATTCAAAATGAATAAGGAAAATGTGATATGTTTTTGGTGAAACATTATAAGAAGGCATAGGAATATTGTTTTGTTAAAAATAAAAGTAATTTTGTCTAATTTAGATGCTTTTTAAGTTCTTTGAAACTTATAGGAATATAAATTATGGGTAAAACTAAACAGATATAGAGATTAAAAATCAAAGTAAAATGTTTTTGTTCTGATATAAAACTTTTAACATAAAACTGAAGATTTAAATAAGATAAAAAATATTAAAGAAGATTGGTATTATAAAAATAATTTTATATGTGATCAAGTTGACTAAAATATAAAAAATGTAGTTTTTCTATAAATTAAATATTAATATCAAACACACTTCTACTGTGACAGAATATATGTTGGAAAGATAGGGGGGTCTTTTTGAGCATAGATTTGCTTTTTAGTGAAAAAATTGCAGAAGGTTATGAAAGGTTTATAAAAATATTATCTTATGATCAAACTGATTAAAATTAAACAGAATTATTTATAAGGTTTCATTAAAATTAGGTTCAATTATTTTTCTTTCTTTTTTTTTAGTTAGTTTCTTAGTCACACAGGCTGAAGTGCAACGGTATGATCACAGCTCACTATTGCCTCAACTTCCTGGGGTCAGATAATTTTTCTACCTCTGCCTCCCAAATAAGTGGGACTACAGGCACATGTCACCATGTCTGACTAATTTTGTTAATTTTTTGTAGAGATAAGGTCTTACTATGTTGCCTAGGCAGGTCTCAACCTCTTGTATTCAAGCAGTTCTCCTACCTCAGCCTCCCAATGTCCTGAAATTGCAGGCATGAACTACCACAATTGGCCAGCTTCTTTGTTAACAATATACTATGCAAAAATAAATATTTGGTTTTCTATTTTCAACAAGATTTTCATGTACTTTGAAGAGATTAAAGATTTTTTGTTTACTTTTGGAGGAAACTGCAAAAACAAAAATACAGAAAAGAAGGGAGAGAAACATTCAGTTATCCAATTGCTGTCTTCTTTAGGGTCTTATTGTTTAAAGAGAGGAGTCTACTCTATGAAAGAATAAAGGCTTTTGCTTTTTAAATCTTTTGAATTATTATTTGGATAAGTGAGCAAATATTTTACAAAAACCTGTAATCTTGTTTTTTGATATTGGCGGAGTGGTACATGCTAGTAATCCTAGCACTTTGGGAAGCTGAGGCAAGAGGACTGCTTGTGCCTAGGAACTCTAGATCAGCCTGGAAAACTTAGCAATACTTCATCTCTACAAAAAATTAAAAAAAGTTTAGCCAGGCATGGTGACATGTACCTGTAGTCCAAGCTAATTGAATAACTGAAGAGAGAGAATTGTTTGTGCCCAGGAGGTCAAGGATTCAGTGAGCTGTGATCGTGTCACTACTGCACTTCGGTCTGAGTGACAGAGTGAGACCCTAACACACACACACACACACACACACACACACACACACATACACACACAGACACAGAGAGAGAGAGAGAGAGAGAGAGAGAAAGAAAGATAAAACTTTAATATTTTAAAAACTTTCCAAAATCAAAATTTCAAGTCCTGAACTAAGTCTTTTTGACTCCATTAACTTTTAGATATTAGAGTTCTTGAAGTCCAAAAGATGCCTGTGTGTCTTATTTGGCTTGTTAAAATCATACAGAAAGCATTGTAAAATAAAAAGATGTTTAGGTTTTTTTTGGATTTTACTTATATGTGTTATTAGTAGTATTGAAAAGTTTTAGTTACCAGTAATAATAATCATTATGTTCATTTGTTGTATGCCACAGAAATATCAAAGTTTTGTCAATTGTGTCTCCAACCAACTGGCTTGGTGTGATGACTCATACCTGTAATCCTAGCACATTGGTAGGCTGAGGTAAGAATGAGCCCAGAAGTTCGAGACCAGCCTGGGCAATATGACAAGACTTCATCTCTACAATCAATAAAAAAATTAGCAGAGTTTGGTAGTGCAGGCTTGTAGTCCCAGCTACTTTCTGAAGTGGAAGAATCACCTAAGCCTGGAAGGCCAAGGCTGCAGTAGTCATAAGTGTGTCACTGCACTCCAGCTTCTGCAACAGAGTGAGACTCCAACTCCAAAAAATTTTGTCTCTAACTCAATTTAAGACTTCTGTCATGCACAATTATTGTTTTGCTTGTATCTTTTTCAAAAAGCAACTTTTTACCAGATATAGGACACTGACAGGTATTCTTCAATGCAGATTTCTAATAACTTCAGAGGCAGTGCCATTGTACTTAGATTAATTTATCAGAGCGCTTGTTGGGGGACTTATGTGTTCATAAAAAATGGTGAATAGGAGTAACCTGCATTGACTAAACTAATAGACGAGTCAAATAACCTTTTAAGACTTTTTTGTTTGAAATATTGCTGATTCTTTTTGTTTGTTTTTCAGAAGTTTTTCTTTGAGCTACTTACTGCTTTTAACCATTTAGTAATGTATGCTCTTATAGACAACAGTTGAAGCATATTTCTTTCTCTCTACCTAATTTCTCCAGAATTTGGAAACTGTTTGTGAATATTGGTATATGGCAATATAGTTATTTGCATAAGCTCAATAAGAACCTGTTTTATTTTGTAACTGGACATGATTACAGACACTGAAATAACATTTCAGATATGAGCAGAATGCCTTGAGGAATTGAGATTGAGATCTGTAAAGAGCCTATTAAAAGCCTCTTAAAATGGCTGTCCTTGTACCTTGTCAGCTTTTTTACATGGTTCCTCACTAGTGGTGAGTAAAGATAGTCACTTACTGCCAGGCTCCAAAACCCCAAGTTATTTTAGGACCTTGAAAAGAGGAATTCACCCAAATCATACAGGTATTTGCAGGCTCATATAAATCGTTGGCTACACTCAAGAGGTCTAATCTGATTGCTTATTTTAAAAGTGGTTATAGCAAAACTAGTTTACAAAGTGCAACTATGGCAAATAATCACTCTTACTGTACTTTATGCAAATAATAAGGCCAAGTATAATGAGACCAGAACATATTTTGTGAATAAATTGGTCCTATTATGATTTTTCTTTGGGAGAAATAGAGGACTGAAGAGATAAAATTAGGGTTTAAAAGAAACTATAGTACACCTCTTATTAGATTCTCTTGGCTTTACTTTTGAGTTTTTATTATTTTCTACAATTAAAATTGAATTCTAAATTCTTTTTTGGCTAAACATCTCCAAACTGATATTTTCAGATTTTTCTTCCATTTCTCTGACATGGATTCTATGAAAACTTGTTGGATTACTGTTGACTTCTTCCTCTTGAACAAAAGATGCTTTGAATCCTTACATCTGGGTACATCAACTGACTGCCCTCTAGATTCGAAGGAGACCAGTTTATAGATTGTTTCAGACATTAACCTTTGTTTTCTTATGTCTTCATAAAAATATCTCTTATTGAATATCTGTTGTCAAACATCATTATAGCAGCCTAACCCATCTACAATAACACCTTATGAAATGAGACACAGCTGTTTAACGGAACTGGTCCATATGGAATATTTTACTACTCAGCTTTTGACTCAATTTTTTATTTTCACAGCTACCAATTCAACTTTTAATACGTGAAACTCTTGGAGAATTTCCAGACAGTGGGTGAAGGAATTCAAGGAACATATGAAGATGCATGCAGGCAATTTTTGACTGGTTAAAGTGTTTATTGCCCTCTAATTCTACTTCTAACTTTCTTAGAAACTATGTTATCAATACGTCTCTTGTAAATGTTATGCCAGATGCAACGAAGAAAAATGACAATTAAAATACAGGATCATGACAGTTCAAAAAGTAGATCTAATCCAGGTTTTTTCCAGCCCAAACCCTAGATATGACTTTCTTCTTAAGCAATTGGCTGTAAAGTCCATTTAAAGCATGTCCTTCATCCATAATCCAGCACTGCTAATATCGAAACTATTGTCACCAAATACACAATTCCAGAGATGAGTCTTCCTAGAGTTATGAAACTTATATACCACATATACAAATCATAAAATGACTTTTGGCCAACAGAGAAGACTGAGGACTAAACTCTGACCTTCATTTCTCTCTCTTTTGTCAAATTTCTAACTAAGGAACTTGGGGGGCTGTGTTTTTATTAATCTGATATAATGTGGGTAACTTTCCAACCTGACTCTGGTATAACATCACATAATAGATAGAGAAACAAATAAAATATATTTCATGATCCTGCAAAACCATCTTTTGAGGAAATGTGTATCTGTATAGAATCTCCCTTTGAAGATCCAAAGAAAATCCAGAAATTTGTTATCCTTTTCAGGGTTGCCACCTATGAGCCTTCATCTACATATCAACATACATTCTCACAATGCCCCTTATCTCATCAGTGGCATTTTCTTACTAATTTCAAAACTCTTTAGGCAGCACACCTTTTAATCCACCTATGACCTGCAAACCCCTGCTTGGAGATGACCCACCTTCCCGGGCCAAACCAATGTAAACCTTATATATATTGATTTATGGTTTTTGCAACTTCTTATTTCCTGGCAGGTGTATAACTAAACTTCAATTCAATTACCATGGACACACATTCTCAAGACCTTTTCAAATAGTGCTTGTAAGCCTAGGTCACTTATATTTAGCTCACAATAAATCTCCCTAAATATTTTACAGTTTGGCATCTTTTGTCAGTAGCATTATGCTACAGGATGCATGAAATTTATATTTAAAGGTCATTAGCTTACATGCTTCACCAAAAACCAGTTTGTAAACCAGTACATAAGTAATTCTATCCAGTACATTTACTTCAAAGAAGTGGTTAAAATATTTGAACCCAAATTTTTGAGTATAATTTTAAATATTACCTAAACATGCCAAATATCTGTTGTTATATAAAATACTGGAAAAAAACTGTAATTAAAATATTATAAAATCAGGATTCTTTATAAAATACTTTGTATTTTATGTTATCAAATATTTATTTGAAGTTAGTTTTACAATATATTTTCCCACTTGTAAAATGTAGATATTTGTGTCTTAGAAATACAAGGGAGAACCCTCCCAAATGAATTATAATTATCTTTTGGAGAGCAAGTCACTTGTAGTATTGGATTTCCCTGCTAGATAAGTATTCTAGGAATCTACTAGCATCAGTGTACCAGCTATCATTGTTGTGAAAGGCTGCATTAAGCTTCAGTAATTTGTTTTTCCAAAGATTCTTTAGCACATTTTTCCATTTCAAGATGGATGATTGCTTCCACCATGACAATGCACTTGTCTACACTGCAATGAGTGTTCAGCAGTTTTTGACCAAAAATGGCAAGACCCCATGCCCCACTATCTCTATTCACCTAATCTTGCCCTGAGTGGCTTTTTATTCTGAATTTAAAAGTCCTCATAGGGAAAAGTTTTGCCAATGTGGAAGAGGTGAAGCAAAAAAAAAAAAAGGTAATACAGAAACCCAATATTGTATGTACATATTGCCACAGTCCTTAAAGAAAGGCATAATGAGTGTTCGGGTGAGTCTGCACATACATACATTCTTGAGAATTAACAAACTGTTTTCCTTTATCTCCTATACATTACCCATAAGTCACTTAAAAAAATCCTTAACCCTTTTCTACAGACTGTGCTCACTCAACTGAGAGAAATGAATCCATATTCACTCCCTTTTATCAGTAGCCATAGATTTAAAAAATATAGTGACCATGTAACCATAAGTCTTATAATTTGTATTAAATTTTGCTTGTTATAACTACTAATTAACAATGTTATGGTTGAATAATGTTTTACTTTATTAAAACATTACAAGGCTCTGTTAACTCCCTTACTCTATGGCAAGCTTTATCAATTCCTCTATCTGGTATTACTAATAAGAGAAACTGTGGGCAACCCCTGGTAACTGGAGTCAGGAAATGTGGACCATTGCGAGGGACCAGCCCCTGCAAGTTTTGGGGAGATTTAGGAGGTCCCTTGGAAGGTGTGTCAGCGTCAGTGACTATTCTGGAGAAATAAAGAGAAAGAAAGAGAAAATGGGGAGAAAGAAAGAGACTGGACTCTGTCTATCGCAGAAGCCGATTCTGTAGTAGAGATAGATATTAAAAGAAAGAAAGATGGAGGGATAGATATAAAGAGGAAAAAAGAGAAAGAAAGTGGACAACTGTTCAGTGAAATGAGTAGAAGCTGTTTATTGAAAGTTATAGCAGGTATTTATCTCCAAATTTTACACAGTCTCACAAGTCTTTCATGTGAACACAAAGCCAGGTGCAGGAGGGGCATCCTCCACCCACCAGATGTTTTCTTAGGTGTGAGGAGGGACAAATCCCAAGATGGTCTTGTTCTCTTTGCTAGTTAATGCTCTTCAAAAGCAGTGCAACAATCCCTACTAACCTAATGATGTTCTGATAATCTATAACTTCTAAAGCTCACACAATACCCATGATGACTAACTTAAACTTTATACTTACACAATGCTACAGAAGCTCTTAGTTATAGCTTAAGCCAATTCCTAAAGAATGTGGCCCAGTTCAAAGATCATGCTGGGCTCTACAGGATGTGGCCCAGTCCAAGGTTCACGGTGGGCCACCTTTTGGAACAATAGACCTCAATCTCTTAACAAAATGGCTATTTTAAAGTCTTATATATCTATCCTAATTTCTATGAAAGTTTCTAATTCCTAATCTTAATATATAAAGCTGATCAGCAGCAGCAAGGCTTCTAAAAATAAAACCCAAATATAAACTGTAAATGTACTAAGGCCAAAAATGGAGACAATGAAATTTCTAAAGTTAACTGTATTCTTATTAAACCTCAAAATATCATGATTGATCATGCTTGAACTAACATGATTCCCTGATGTAGAATGACCTATTCTACAATACTTTCTATGAATAAAATAAATTCAATTTCTATAATAGGTAGAAAAACCCCTACACCAACTGTAGCTAAAGCTGGCCTAAAAGAATGCAGCCCAGTCCAAAGTACATGCTGGGCCCTCAGGAATATGGCCCAGTCCAAACCTTGTGCTGGGTCATTTCTGATAACTCTAGATAGTCATCTATGCCATTGAAAAGCTGAAAACAGCTCTCCATTAAGTATATACTAATTCTACAAATATACTTTTAAATCTTATAAAGAAGCTTGTACCATATAAAAGGCTCCCAAATGTGACCTGAATTTGAATTATATCTACTACCTAAGCCGAAACCACAGTTTATGGGAAACAGGAACAATGGGTTTCTAGAGTGAGCCATGCCTGTCACAGTCACAGAGCCTTCAGCTTAGATCAGCAGAGTTCCTTTAGGTTACTTGCGCTGCATGGTAAAAGGAGGAGGAAAATGGAGTCAACAGCTCCTGAACACAGCCTAGTGGTCTCAGGGTCCACGGCCCTCCCTGATCCCTAACGCTCAGTGGGCCTCCGTGGCCGGCTCTCAACAGACCATAAATTTTACTACTGACAAAATGTGTCTGAAACTTAAGCTCTATACAATGTTCTGTTAGTTATGTAGTTCATCTATAAATACCAGCAACCCTAAACTTATAAAAATGGACTATGGACCATAAAGGATGAGCAGACCAGTGCCAGTAATGCTAGATGCCAGGTTCTGTCTCCCTGAATTCTGAATTCAGAAACAAACTTTTTTCTGCTTCTCAATTTATTGGCATCAAGAGATAGTAGCTGAGCATTTACTTGGACCATAACATTAGCACTAAAAGACATCAAAATTGATGAGTTCAAAAACTGTTTTGAGTGGTTAAACAAGTGCCTTGATAGATGTATTGTATCAAATGAAATGTCCTTTAAAGGTGACTGAAATTTAAACATATAAGAATAAACACATGATTTTTTATGAATAAATTTCAGATTTTGAGGGTCCCCTTATATAGAACAAAAGATAATTTGTTTTACAACTCCTTCCTAAAAATACTTATAAAATATTACAACAGACATGTATTTGTTTTTTGAGCTGGAGTCTCACTCTGTTACCCAGGCTGGAGTGTAGTGGCATAATGGATCACTTAAGCCTTGACCTCCTGGGCTTAGGCAGTCTTCTGCCTCAGAACCCCAAGTAGCTGGGACTACAGGCACATGCAACTTTGCATGACTTTTTCTGAGTTTTTGTAGAAATAAGATTTTTCTATGTTGCCTAGTCTGGTCTGGAATGCCTGGGCTTAAGCACTCCTCCTGCCTTGGCCCCCAAAAGTTCTGGGATTATAGGCATGAGTCATTGTGCCCAGCCTAGACATCTTTTTAGATGCATACCTTGATATGTCAAGGTAGTAACCAAAGTTTGTAAAAAACTGGAATGTCTTTGCTTAATTATAACATTGCTGTTGTCACCAACACAGAGGCTTGGAATATATAGGTGGGAGGGGGCGGGAAATTA
Organism: Carlito syrichta; assembly: GCF_000164805.1. Taxonomy (NCBI): domain Eukaryota; kingdom Metazoa; phylum Chordata; class Mammalia; order Primates; family Tarsiidae; genus Carlito; species Carlito syrichta. The sequence continues at coordinate 5,217 of NW_007260279.1, read as the reverse complement.
GGTTAGTTGTGTAAATGAATCACTGGGATGTTACTTCTGTGAGATATTTTGACACATTATGCACAATCTAAAGACAATTTTGGCAATGAAGTTTTTAACAAACTAAGTTTATAAATAAATATATTTTTACAAATATGTAAAATCAACTCATAAAATCTAAAAGTGGTCCTAAGAGTGAAAAGGAAATAAACAGCTACTAAAGAGCACCTACTAAATTTTGGTAAGAAAGTGAAAAATCTGTGGCATTGGAACCAAAACCCTCCTTCTGTCCCTTCTCCCAGATTCTGGAGACAGAGTTCACTCAAGGATACCACAGCCAAAAACATAGAGCTCCATCTTCCCCCTGCCCCTAGTCAGTGGGTATCCTTCAAAGGAAGGATAGGGCTATGGTATTTCTTATCGTGTCTTCAGCTTCCCATTAGAGAAACTAGATACTTGGGAAGTGTGATCTAGAAATATGATATCTCCTTTTTCTGTTCAGAGCCCACTTGTAAATGGAGACTCTACCTGGGCATTTATGCTGAAATATGAGGCCAGAATTATTATAACCACATATTATAGCCATATGTGGTTCTGAGGCAGAGTAGTCAGTGTAGGTTAGACTTATATACACATTTCTTGTAAGCAGTTTTAGAAAGTTTTAGAATAGAAGAAGCTTTCAAACGTTTTTCCTTATCACACCAGGCTTGACCACCCTGTGGACTGAAGTGTGGATTTGCCAGTTTATCCCCAGATTTTTAGCTCATCAAATGAAAGTCAATCAAAGTGTAGAAATAATGTAAACCACTTTTTAGCTAATGGGTTAACATAGTAACCCATCTACGAAGGCAAAATATGTGTTCCAAGAAAAGTTCACTCCATTTGTCTATCAGAGGTGGAGAGATGGTAATATCTGAGATACAGATACTTGTAGCCCACTCTCTTTAGCATGATAATTATATTTAGCTTCTTGCAATAAGCAAAAATTTGTTTTTATCTTTCAAGACAGCTGTCCATGTCAGCTCTCTGTCATGTCTCCCTTTATCTTTCTCCTTTTCCCTCCCTAATAAATTGTTTTAAAAGTATTCTGTTCATTCTAAAATTTATTTCATTTGTGAGTCAAAGAACTCACAAGCATTGCAGCATATCCCATCTGACAACATGGGGTTCTAAATCATGAGGAATAAGCTGTGACAACACCAGGCTGCCACCCACCCCCTAGTGCTCAACACCTACATTGGGGGTATCACTTAGAGTGAAGTACTCTTTGCTCTCACTCACAGTTCTAGAGCCCTGACTCAGTTTGCTCTAGAGAGAGAAACAAGTTTTAAAGCAGATTATCTAAATCTGTTTCCAAATAAATTGATTTCATTTGAAGTAGGCAAAAAATTTCAAATGTAAAAATATTCTCAAGTACGGTGGAGGTAGAAAGCAACTAGAAGAGATTCCAGACACAGACTGACCATCAGGGCTGCTACTTTGCAGACTAGAACAATGAAAAAAGATTACTGGGCTTTGAAAAACAATCAAATACTGAACTCAAAACTTTTTTCAAAACCAGAATGATGACAATAATTTAAATAACCATGTATGCTCCAGGGCACGTTTGAAAACAATAGCACAATCAGCTACAAACTGGTAGTGTTTGCCTTCTGTGAGTAGACAAGAAAGAAAGCTACACCACAACCATTGTCATCCCAGTTTGGCTGTGGTTTTATCAGAAACTGAACCTTCCCAAGAAATGACACCAGAGACTGAATGCCAGAGATGGGAATAGGCTATACTAAATAATCCAGCCAGTTACTAAAAACAATAAAATTGACAATAATAAGCTTCTATTAAAAGGGCATTATGCACTGCAACTCTCCAAAATATTCAGCTTTGAAACAACAAATCAAAGGAAAAAATATGATTCATACATACAGAAACTGCCAATTAAAGGGATTAGGATGAAACATGTTTACAGAAATAAACAAAACCATGATTAAAAAAGAAAAATGAGATGACAGTGCCATATACTATGAAGAATATTTATTAAACAGAGCAAGTACTAAAAAAGACCAAATAATTGTGGAATTAAAAATACTACTTATGAAATTTTTGAAAACTCCACTAGAAAATTTTAATAGTAGAATTGCCCAAAGAAAGAACAAACAGATATGAAGATATCAAGGGAGATCATGTGAGTAAAGAACAGGAAAAAGAATGAAGAAAAGAAAGTAAGAAAGTGTACATCAGAGAATGCAAATGGTGCAACAATTTGTATTGGAATTTTGATAAAGTGTGGTGAAAAAAGGGGGCAGAAAAAAATCTTTGAATGAATACACAGTTCTAAAATCCATTGAAAAAACAATAAGATATATGTCCAGAAAATTACAAAATGTAGTTGAAAGCAACACTGTAAATATAAATTATCCCCCAAAAATGTTCATAAAAGAGTTTCACTTTGAGGCAGTTATAAATACATAGGAAAGATAACACTAACATCCTTGAAGTTTTTTAGGGACTGTCATCTACAAGCTGGGGCTAGTACAGCATATCTAATTATTTATATTGTCATGAGATTTCAGTAAAGAGATATTATCTAGCCTGACAAAGACTTAGTGGTCACATCGAACATCTAAGTATAAAGTAGATTTTGTGTGAGTAATGGGTGGTACGGTAGGAGCAGCAATCACCTGAAGGATATTATCACCTGCAGAGAATTATAATATCACATGCATGTTGGAGCTTCTACAAAAGTGTTACTTAATCTCTGTAAGTGATGCCATTTACAGCTGGTGAACAGAGACCTTACTTCAGTTAGTGGGGAGAAAATTCACTGGAAGTTACTCAGTTCCCAGAGGAGAGCCAGTTCACAGGTTTAGAGCTCCCCAAATCATGAGGAGACTGACTCCATTTGAGAAAAAATGTTATGGCACTGTTTCAAAGTTTCAAAATATTCTAAGTAATCCTCCAAATCCTCCCAAAGACACAATCATTTATTAAGTAGAATATGCATTCACCAAATAAACACTATAAAAAATTTTCTAGAGGTTCCGGTAAGATGGTGACGGCATAGGTGGACTTGTGAGATTCTCCAAATGTGAGTTCCCAAAAAGACTCTTACTTTTCTTCCCTCATCCCCCAGCCCACCACCAGCCATGCTGGTCTGAGGCCCGGGGACCTTCGGTCCCATGCAGGGCCAGATACTGTGGCCCCCTGCAGCTGCTGTTCCACCATGTGTGTGGGAGTCTCGGGTCTGAGCTCCCTCCCTGGCTACATCATCTCTCACCCAGCACCTAGCACCAGGCCACCAGTCACTCAGGGAGGCTCTGGACACCTGCCCCTCAGAGACACCAGTCCCATTCCTGGCTGAAGTACCCTACGGGGGGCCCAGGGTCACTCTCGCCACTCACCACCTGCCCTTTGGAGCTTTGGAGCTCTGGAGCTCTGGGCCCACCCTGGCTGAGGCACTCAGCACATGACCCCAAACATGGGGACCCAGACAAGCAGAGAGAAATGGATCTGCAAAAACTGCCTCAGCCATTCTCCAGGTAGAGACTCCATTGCCCCGCCCACCTATCAACAAACCCCACCTAGGTTCCTAAGGTAACATCCAGGAGACAAAGCCCCACCCCTATGCTGAATCAGACAAAAGCAACCCCCAGGTAGCAGACTAAAAAAAAAAAACAAAAAACCCAAACTGTGAGTAAATCTAGCTACCTGCAATGAAAAACAAAGGGGAGAGCCTGAAGATCAGAGCTGAAGTGACTTTAGTCTGATCTCTTATTTTGACTTATGATTTTATCATTTTGACTATTTGTTTTGATCACTGTTTTGTTTGCCTTCTGACTTACACTGTTTCATGATTTTATTGGTCTGTTTCTGTGTACCTATCAGTATTCTTTAGGGAATCTTTCTTACGTGTCTTTTTTCAATTCTTCCCAGCCCTGTGTCTCTCTCTCACCTGATAGTTGGGACCAAGACTGCAAACTGCTGAATAGACAGACTGTAAAGCAGAGGGAAAAGTGAACAAAGCCAGAAGACCCTCATAAGGAAGAACAGGATATTGCAGAAGTGAAACAAAAGCAACCCCACCTTCCTTTAAAAACAGAATTAAAGAACGGGAGGGAAAGGGAGAGAGAGAGAAAAATCTACACAAATGAAGAAAAACCAAAAGAAGAGCATGGGTCTCTCCCAGACCCCTGAGAGGGCAGATACTGAGAACACTGACTTCAGAATGCAAACAATGAAGAGCCCTCAGAATGAAGGGTCTCAAACTACAAACATAGATATCAAGACATTAATGGAGAGATTAAAAAGAATTGAGGAGACACAAGAAGAAACTAGGAAGAAGCTGATATCTGAGATAACAGTAATAAAGAATACTGTGAGTGAAATAAATAACAAACTGATAACCATGGAAAGCAGAATAACCCAAGGAGAAGAAAGAATCTCAGAGCTTGAAAACCAAAATATAGAAATAACCCAAACTCTTAAAAACACAGAAAATAAGCTCAAAAAGACAGAACAAAACCTTCAAGAGATGAACGTTTACTTCAAGAGACTGAACCTAAGAGTAATTGGCCTTCCTGAGGCAGAAAGAGAGACAGAGACCACACTAGAACAAACTTTCCATGAGATCATTCAAGAAAACTTCCCTTATCTAATCAGTGATGCAAAAATTCAAACACAAGAGATTCAGAGAACCCCTGCAAGGCAACAAATGAGAAGACCAACTCCTAGACACATAATAACTCGCCTAAACAAAGTAGGCATAAAAGAAAAAATCCTAAAGGCAGCAAGAGAAAAAGTCCAGATCACCTACCATGGAAGACCAATCAGAGTAGCAGCAGATTTATCTACAGAAATCCTGCAGGGTAGGAGAGCTTGGAGCCCTATCTTCAAAGTCCTAAAAGATAAACAATATCAACCAAGAATAACCTACCCGGCCAAGCTAAGCTTCATCACTGAGGGAGAATTAAAATCTTTCCCAGATATCCAATCCCTAAGAACTTATGCTGCCACCAAACAACCTTTACATGAAACACTTAAGAAAGTACTAAACACAGAAGAAAAGGGAAAAAGGACAACGTTCTTCACAAGAGTACAGGAAAAGAATAAAATATACATGAACCAACCCCAAAACCAAAAGAAAGACAAAAAACCAAGTGGAAGAACAACAACTCTATAAGCACTCTATGATAGGGACGAACTCTCACATTTCAATAATTAGCCTGAATGTGAATGGACTAA
>NW_007260278.1:1077222-1078022 GCF_000164805.1 Carlito syrichta | reverse complement strand
AGACACAGGGCTGGGAAGAGGTGAAGAAAGACACGTAAGAAAGAGTACTGATAGCTACATAGTACTAAAGAGTACTGAAGCAACACAGAGACAGGGCAATAAAATCGAGAAACAGTGTAAGTCAGAAGGTAAACAACAAACGTGATCTAAACCAACAGTTACAATGATAAAATCATAAGTCAAAATGAGCGAAAGAGAGAAGTGCGAGAGGGATAACAGATATACATACCAGCTATCAGGTGAAAAACAGTCACAGGATCGGGAAGAAGTGAAGAAAGACACGTAAGAAAGATTGCCTAAGGAGTACTGATAGCTACACAGACACATGTCAATAAAATCGAGAGACAGTGTAGGTCAGAAGGTCAACAACAGACGTGATCTAAACTAACAGTTACAATGATAAAATCATAAGTCAAAATAAGCGAAAGGGAGAAGTGCAAGAGGGAAAACAGATATACATACCAACTATCAGGTGAGAGAGAGACACAGGGCTGGGAAGAAGTGAAAAAAGACAGGTAAGAAAGATTCCCTAAAGAATACTGATAGCTAAACAGAGACAGGCCAAAAAAATCAAGAAACAGTATAAGTCAGAAGGTAAACACCAAACGTAATCTAGACCAACAGTTTCAATGATAAAATCATAGGTCAAAATAAGCGATCAAACTAGAGTCACTTCTGTGATCTCCGATTCCAGCCTCTCCCTTTTGTTTTTCGTTGCAGCATAGGGGTGGGGCTTTGTCTCCTGTTTCACACTGTTGCCTTAGAAGCTGAGTAAAGTTTGTTGCTAGGTGGGCGGGGCA
>NW_007260278.1:1071600-1076897 GCF_000164805.1 Carlito syrichta | reverse complement strand
TACAGAGTATTCAGCCAGTAATGGAACCGGTGTCTTGAGGGGCGGGCGCTCAGAGCCTCCCTGTGCGACCTGCTGTGCCGGGTGCCGGGCCGGGGAGAGAGCTGGAGGGAGCAGGGACCCAAAACTTCCCCGCACGCTGCAATACCTGGCCTTAGGAAATGAGGTAAAGTTTGTTGCTAGGTGGGCAGGGCAATGGAAGTCTCTGCCTGGAGAATGGCAAGGCAGTTTAAGCAGATCTGTTTTTCTCCGCTTGTCTGGGTCCTCTGGCTTGGGGTCTCACGCTGTGTGTCTCAGCCAGGGTGGACCCAGAGTTCCAGAGCTCCAAAGTTCCAAAGGGCAGGCTCTAGACAGCGAGAGTGGCGCTGGGACCCAACAGAGGACTTCAGCCAGAAATGGAACCAGCGTCTCTGAGGGGCGGGTGCCCAGAGCCTCCCTGTGTGACCGGCGGCTTGATGCCGGGTGCCCGGGCTGGAGACAATGCAGCCGGGGAGGGATCTGGAGGGGGCTGGGACCGGAGACTTCCACACACGAGTAGAACGGCAGCAGTGGGGGGAGGGGCGCAATATCTGGCCTTGCGTGGGACTGAAGTTCCCGGGCCTGCCCCCAGCGTGGTTGGTGGTGGGCTGGGGGATGGGGGTAGTGAAGTGATAGCCTTTTTGGGAACTCACATTCAGAGAATCTCACCAGTTCACCTATGCCGTCGCCATCTTGCCCCGTCTCCAATCACTCCCTCTTAAACAGGAACACAAACAAACCGAGAAAGGAGACTTTTGCTTCTTGAAGAAGACACTTAAAAATGTGCCGTCATGTATGAAACTGTTGATGAAAAAGCCACACTTTATAAAATATTTAAAGAGATTTATTCTACCGGGCTCGGTGGCTCAGCCTGTAATCCCGTGCCTTAGGGAGGCTGAGGTGAGTGGATTGCCTGAGCCTGCGGGATCAAGACCTGCCTGGGCAGCGAGACCTCATCTCTACAATAAACAAAAAAAAAAATCAGCCGGGTGCATTGGTAGTGCATGTCTGTAATTCCGGCTACTCAGAAGACTGAGGTGGAAGGATCGCCGGAGCCCAGCAGGTTGAGGCTGCGGTGGCCCAGAGCAGCCACTGCGCTCCAGTCTGGGCAACAGAGTGAGACTCCAACTCAAAAAAAAGAGAGATTTATTCTGAATCAGTAGCAGTGAGCATGGTCCGGGGAACAGACTCAAGAGGTCCTGAGATCATGTACCCAAGTTGGTTGATGACAGTTAGTTACAGATATTTTAAGAAGACAGAAGTACAGGTCAAGTCATAAGTCAACACATGCGAGTTTTACATTGGCAAGCCCTGGAGAGGCAGGATGTCTTCCAGGGCGGGCTTGCAGGTCATAGGTAAATTCAAGTATTATCTGTTTGGCAACTGGTTGAATGCGTTAAGATCTTTCTGAAGAATTTGAAATCAGTAAAGGAACTGCTTGACAAGGGGGACTGAGGAAGCCTGGGTTCTTATGCTGTAGACCAAGCCTCTAAGTAGCAGGCTTCAGACAGAACAGGTGACAAATGTCACCTCTCTGGTTTTCAAAGGTGTCAGACGCAGTGAAGTCTCTCCTGGATCTAGAGAGAACTTGGGAAGGCAGTTCTCTACAGATGCAAATTGCACCAAGTGGTGGTTTTGCACAGTCATTTAAAAATACATCAGATAAATAGATTTGGGGGTAAATTTTTTTTTGAGGGCCCAGTATCTGTTAGGTGTTGCTACATGAGAGCCTGACTAGGATTGGTATCATATTGTCATAGGGTCTGCTTTGTCAATCTTATTGATATAGATTTTTCCCCCCGCTCAGGCTGGGCTCTGAGAGTGTGGGCTCTAATGTGCTGACAAGCCAAGTCCCGAGAGTGTTGCTGAACCAGTGGGCCAGCCAGCCGGCCCCAGGAGTGTCTCGGCTTCAGAGTTTCTCCTTCTCCCGGCAGCTCTCCCAGTTAAGCTGGCTCTGAAGGTTAGCAAGCCAGCCTCTGAGTTGCATGGCTCCTCAGTTCTGGCCATCTTCTGCAGCTCTCGAGGTCTGCGTTCTTGTCTCTCACCCAAGGGGACTGAGGATATGAATGGCCAGAAGGTGAGAAGGCAGGGTTTATTCAGGGGACAGAATAGCTCCCAGAGCAGGAGAGGACATGAAGGGGTTGCCAATCTGGGGCCAAAATCTGGTGCTTATATAGCCCTAAGGCTGAGCCTATCAGCTAGCATTAGCTGTGCGCTGATTGGTTGGCACAAGCTGTGCTGACTGGTCAGTACAAAGAATCAATCAGCTGGGGGTAGGGGCCTAATAGTGAACTGATTGGGCTGTGAGCTGATTGGTTGTTTTTCAATCCTGGCAGTGAGTGTTTTTTGTTTTTTGTTTTTTGAGTTGGCGTCTCACTCTGTCACCCAGTCTGGAGGGCAGTGGCCGCTCTGGCCACCACAGCCTCTACTTGTTGGGATTCGGCAATTCTTCCACCTCAGCCTTCCGAGTAGTCAGAATTACGTGCACACGCTACCACGCCCGGCTAATTTTTTTGATTTTTTGTGGAGATGAGGTCTTGCCTGCCCAGGCGGGTCTCGAACCCGTGGGCTCAGGCAATCCACTCACTTCAGCCTCCCAAAGGCACGGGATTACAGGCTGAGCCACCAAGCCGGCTATGAGTGTGTTCTTGCCCTAGCCTTGAGGGGCTTGTAGGGAGTTTGTTTACCAAGGCGAAGGTATCTATCCAAGAGGGCTGCCAGAAATTTGCTATGTTGTTGCCTGTGCACCCACTCTGCCTCTCTGCTTGCTTTTCTCTAGCAATCGCCTCTCTCATGATCTCTATTTTAATGTTAGTCTCGTGTGCCTAAACTCCAAAAGAAAGAGAGTGTGGCAAGATGTGTCTGACTCCTTTCCTGTCATGATCTGGAATTCAGTTTTTCTGGTTTCCCTTGGCCTAGAGGGGGTTCATTTAGTTGGTTGAGGAGCTTAAAGGTTTAGTGTTCATTTATAAAACATATTTTGTTCCTGAAAATCAGAGGTTGTTTTTCAAGACAGCCATTATAGGTCTATATAGAGATATTTTCTTTTTGCACTGAGAGTGAGCCACACACTAGTGAACAAAGCTGGTGACCTTAATACAGGATGGCATCATCACAAGAGTAGCAGAGATTGGGGGTTTCTCTTCTCCATCGTACTGGCTTCCAAGCTCAGCTAGTCTCTGAACTTGTCCAGCAAAGCTGAAACACTCTGCACATCTCCACCTGGACATGTGACAATGTATGAATTTCAGGATGGAAGATTTTCTCTTGAAACAGTCTCTGTGGCTGTGAGTTTTAGGCTGTGAAAAGATAGTGTAGGTCTAGTTCATGGAGCAGATTGTCAGAACACTCCAGTCTGCATGTACCCATTATGTGTCATCACTGTGGGGACTTGATGCCTCCATGTCAGCAGCCCACTCATGGGATGGGACTCCTGAGATCACATGTGTCCCAAAATGTGTGCCTCTGGGAAGACATTATCCTTTGACCATTTGTTTGCTTTTCAGGAGGACCATATTTTATTTTGTTTTTAGTTGGCACACATTTCTATTTTTCTATTTTTATTTTAATAGCTTTACAGGTAATATGGTTTTTGGTTATAGATCTTATTTTACCTAGAAACTCAGGCATGAGAGGTGAATCTCAGGAAACATAGCTTGATTCATGATCCAGATGAAGAAAGTTGCAACACCTGGAAATTGGTCTGTGTGTTGGGCCAGGCTCCTGGCAGCAGAACCCAAGTGTGTGTGACTGATTCAGGAGATATCCCCATGATTGATTAAGGAGCTATTCCCAAGGGGAAAAAAAAACCAAGGAGGCAGGGAAGCAGAACAGAGAAGGGAAAGAACCCAACTAAGGGTGCAGAAAGAGAGAATGTCCCCTGCAGAAGACAGCTTGAGTCTGATTTTCACAGTGCACTCTAGATGCAAATTACAGGTCAGAATTTGTCTCAACCAAAGGCTGAAAATTGGGTCACTCCTATGCCTACACCCATCCATGGTGAAAGACTGTCCAGAACTCCTCAGCACCTGTGTTGTGCAGACAAAGCAGCTCCAAGGGGCACAAGCAATGTCTATGGGCAGCCAGAGTCACAGAGGCAGGGAAGTACACAAAAATATCACCATTTCTGGGGTCGCTGGGCTGGGGACCTCCAGTGTCTGCCCATGGCCCAAGGTCATGAAACCACAGAAATGGAGCCAGAGATAAAAGCCAGCTGCACAGCTTCCCCAGTCCAGGTTCAGTCAGTTCAAAGATGGCATTGACATTGTATTTTCTGGGGCTTGGAGTTTTTTTCTTTCTTCCATTAAAATTATATTAACCACACTATTCAATTTTCGACCACTGCTTCAAAATAATCTAAATTCTAAAGAGATAAATAGTCAAAAATCACAAAAAGGCACAACTCTTAATCAAGATTGTAAGTGCTATCTTTGACAAAGCCTCCACCACCTATCACTGGGGAGAGGAGAACCTATTCAGTAAATGGTGCTGGGAAAACTGGCTGACCACATGCAGAAGATTGGAACAGGACCCCTATCTATCTCCATGCACAAAGGTTAATTCCAAATGGATCAGAGACCTAAATGTAAAACCTCAAACCATAAGAACCTTAGAAAATGAAGGAAATACCCTCATGGAAATCGGAACTGGCATCCAATTCCTGAACAAAACCCAAAACTCACAGCTCATAAGAGAGAAAATAGATAAGTGGGACCTTATTAAACTGACAAGCTTCTGCAAAGCCAAAGAAACCATCAAGAGAGCAGGAAGACAGCCTACAGACTGGGAAAAAGTATTTGCCAACTCCAGGTCCGACAAAGGCTTAACATCCTGGATCTACAAGGAACTCAAACGTGCTGAAAAGAAAAAACCAAACAACCCCATTATAAAATGGGCAAAAGATATGAACAGACACTTCACAAAGGAAGACATCCGAGCAGCCAACAAACACATGAAGAAATGTTCAACCTCACTAATCATCAGGGAGATGCAAATCAAAACCACACTGAGATACCACCTAACCCCAGTCAGAATGGCAATCATCAACAACTCAAAAAATAACAGCTGCTGGAGAGGGTGTGTTGAAAAGGGAACACGTCTACACTCTTGGTAGGAGTGTAAACTAGTGCAACCTCTGTGGAAAGCAGTGTGGCAATTCTTTTTTTTTTTTTGAGTTGGAGTCTCACTCGGTCGCCCAGACTGGAGTGCAGTGGCCGCTCCCGGCCACCGCAGCCTCGACCTGCTGGGCTCCGGCGATCCTTTCCGCCTCAGCCTTCCGAGTA